>NW_027459068.1:180000-311401 GCF_050624435.1 Tenrec ecaudatus | reverse complement strand
CCTCCAAACTACCCCACCCCCTATTACCAACAATAACCCTACCCACACCCTAACCCAAACCCTACCCTAACCCTACCCTAACCCTAACCCTAACCCAACACCCTAACCCTAACCCTACCCTAACCCTAACCCTAACCCTACCCACCCCTAACCCTAACCCTAACCCTAACCCTAACCCTAACCCTAACCCTAACCCCTAACCCTAACCCTAACCCTAACCCTAACCCTAACCCTAACCCTAACCCTAACCCTAACCCTACCCTAACCCTCACCCCTAACCCACCCCCTAACCCTAACCCTAACCCTAACCAACCCTAAAACCCTAACCCTAACCCTACCCTAACCCTAACCCTAACCCTAACCCTAACCCTAACCCTAACCCTAACCCTAACCCTAACCCTAACCCTAACCCTAACCCTAACCCTAACCCTAACCCTAACCCTAACCCTAACCCTAACCCTAACCCTAACCCTAACCCTAACCCTAACCCTAACCCTAACCCTAACCCTAACCCTAACCCTAACCCTAACCCTAACCCTAACCCTAACCCTAACCCTAACCCTAACCCTAACCCTAACCCTAACCCTAACCCTAACCCTAACCCTAACCCTAACCCTAACCCTAACCCTAACCCTAACCCTAACCCTAACCCTAACCCTAACCCTAACCCTAACCCTAACCCTAACCCTAACCCTAACCCTAACCCTAACCCTAACCCTAACCCTAACCCTAACCCTAACCCTAACCCTAACCCTAACCCTAACCCTAACCCTAACCCTAACCCTAACCCTAACCCTAACCCTAACCCTAACCCTTACCCTTACCCTTACCCTTACCCTTACCCTTACCCTTACCCTTACCCTTACCCTTACCCTTACCCTTACCCTTACCCTTACCCTTACCCTTACCCTTACCCTTACCCTTACCCTTACCCTTACCCTTACCCTTACCCTTACCCTTACCCTTACCCTTACCCTTACCCTTACCCTTACCCTTACCCTTACCCTTACCCTTACCCTTACCCTTACCCTTACCCTTACCCTTACCCTTACCCTTACCCTTACCCCCCACCAGAAAGCCAGCCTTTGGTGGTGGTGGTGAGCCATTTTCAGTATATAATGTCTGGCTCTACATTTTGCCAGACCTGTTAGATTGACTAAGTGCCCTTGTGGCATAGTGGTTACAAGTTGAGCTGACATCCCAAAGGCCAGTAATTTGATACCACCATCAGCCCTGTGGCAGAAACCTGGTGCTTTCTGCTTCCATGGAGTTAGTCTTGGAGAGTCACAGGGACAGAGCTACCCTGTACCATAGGATCCTGTTCAACAGCGTCCCTCACTAAGAGCTAGTATTGACTTGATGGCCATGAGTTTAAGGGCCATTTTGGCTTCCTTTTCAAAGGAACCTCATTCAGTGAACTGACTCTTTCTGGTCAATCCTTTCCTCTGACTCTGGTCTGAATGTAGCACCTCACCGGGGGAGTGAAGAGGTCTGAAGCTTGGAGCTGCCTCCCAATGAAAGAAAGTAAACCATGATAGTTCATAAAGGCACTTGTGCAAATTGTAAACCACCAACCTTGGCTTAATTCATTTTTTAATTGGATAGAAATACTCTAATTATGTTGATGACAAATAAACCAAACATATATATGTGGATATACACATACACACACACACAAATACACACACACACACACAAGACGGATGTTTAGGGGCATCTACCCAGCTCTGTCAGAGAGATTTGTCCCAGGTCTGGGCATAGGAGTCAGTCTTCTTGCATTTCAGTGTCTGGCTCTGTACCTGACCTTAAGCCCCATGACCTTGATCAGATTGCTTAACATCTCTGAGCCCTTTTGGCAACACCGTGTATCAGGGCTGAGAAGGGGCACTGGGTAAGCCCTGACACATGATGGTGGAGGGACTCAGCCAAAATAAAGCATACAAGGGTAATGACCATGGCATTCTCTCCAGTGTGGGCCTCAGAGCAGCCCTGGTTCTAGATAATCCCACAGAAATAATTTTACCAACCTGGGCCTTCAGCCCTCACGCCAAACTTAACACGTTTTTAATCCACACAATGTTTACAGCTTTGGGTTCTCATCCCTCTCCTTCTTACAAGAGACCAAGGAGAATGGAGTGTTTGAGCAATATCCAGGCCACATGACCATCTTTCTCAGTTCTTAACTCACCTTTTCCTCTCTCAAGCACAACTTTAATGTTTCCATGAGTGTCCGTGGCTATGATAAAGAATACGTGTTATGGGAGGTAATCAGGGCCTGTGTCTTCCATAAACCAGTTGCCAAAGACTCTTTACAGATAGGTAATGGTAGGCCCATATGTTTTACTTACCTATTGCTGCTTAGTGACTTTCAATCCCACTCGGTGTATTATTTGCTCATAATTTTGTAATTTGAGGAAGGTTTGGCTGGGGCAGCACATCTCCACTCCATGTGGCATTGGCCAAACCAGCTCAAGCAGCGAGACCCGGCAAGATGGGTTTGCTTTGGTTCATAGGTCTAGGGCCTGGGTTCTTGCTGTTGCATTGGCTCCCCAATTTCCCTCCATGTGATCGTATCATGTGCTTGCCTTTAGCTTCCTCACAGCAGGGTGATTTTCAAGATAGATTTTTTTGTCAGGATAGTTGGGCTGTAGGCCCAGTGACAAAATCCCTTAAAGGGATTAAATTGAATGCACAATTTAATACGTGACTGCCAAATATCCCCCAGAGCACACAAGTTGAAACCACAAGACTTCTCCCTAAGAGAGGTTCCTTGTAGCTTTTGGTTGTCTTCTAAGTCCCTTTTCCTTTTCCACAATAATGTCTGGGTTGCTTTATCAATTATCTTCTTTCTTTTTATGTAGCACTATCTCTGGCTGTTTAGTCCAAGCCAATGCAGTTCCTTCCCAAAGTTACTGGGTTTCCCTTGCACTGGATTACATGATGCATTCAATTTTATGAAAGCCATGTCCCCACATCTCTTTGAAATGGGTCCCTCTCTGTTTTAGGCTGCAATTCAGCCTATTTAGGCTGTAGCACAGCCTTCTGGAGACTCTTAGAAAACCTTTTGTGTACACGAGACTGTCTACAAGGCACTGGATTACATTCTTTTGTGATCTTAGTACAGGGCATGAAAGCTATCTTCTTGATCTGATCCAACACAGAAGCCCTGCTCATGCCATTCCTATTATGGGACATTATTTTTTGGCAAGAAAGACTTGGGGTTGAAAAATAGGTTTTGTTAGGCAGATAGGCAGGAATGAGATGTCCATTGACGCATGCCCAGGAGAACCAAGCATAGAACAAAAGCCTAGGTTTTCCCGCTGGTGGGTACGGATGGGCGTTAAACCTGGATCAGCCCACCTGGGCCAGGTGATTGCAATTCAGCCAATGGGATCGACCTGGGGTCATTCACCATGCCTCTCCCCGGGAATCCTTGAAAAGGCAGGAGCGAGGGGGAGAAAGGAAAAACTGGGGACAGGAACTGGGGAGAGAACTTGAGAAAGAACATGAGACAGGTCTTTTTTTGGAGGAAAACTTAGGAGAGAGATCTTTGCGTGACCTCGAGCAGTCTCTGCCAGGCTGCATGGTGGGGAGGAATCCTAGGGGTGGCGCGTAAAACCTGAAACTTCTTTTAACTTTCATTAAACTCACTTGGATCACGAGCCAGGCTTTGGCGTGAATTCTTTCTCATGCGGAGCCAAGAACTGAGATGTAACTCTAGCCCGGATAGAGATCTTACAGTTCATATTTAAGTCCAGCAAGTCCCTGCTCCTTCATAGTTCATATTTTCTGCTAAAAAAAGCACACAACTAAACCCCAAACAGAAGTAACTTCTTTAGCTTTTCTTTACCCTTCTGTAGTTTATAATTATTTGTCTGTTGCCTCCATTGTTAATGACGCTGAGAGTTCAGATTCTAGATAAAGCAGAAGAATGTCACTACCACCCAAAATAGTTGTTCTTAGTGTTAGTTGGTGCCCAATCAATCCCTGCCCATCCACTCACTTGCTGCCATTGAGTCAATTCTGACTCATGGCAGCAGAGTATACTTGCCCTGGTAGGTTTCTGAGACTATACATCTGTACAGTAGAAAGCTTCAGCTTTCTCTCTCAGAGCAGCTGGTAGTATTGAACTACTGACCTTATGGCTAGCAGGACAATATGTTACCAGGGATCCTTTTCAAGACTGTGCCCTTTCAGAAACAGATCACCAGGCCTGCTTTCCTAGGAACCTGTGGGTGGGTTTGAAGGATCAACCTTTTGGTTAATATGCAAGTGCTTAACAAATGGTCTTTATCCCGGTTTGGAAAACCTAAGTCACTGGTCTTTTGCCTAAAGAGTCACTTTCAATGGCCCTGGCTTGTTTCATGGGAAGGGCCAGTTCAGGGGCTCCCGGACAGATGGTGGGGTAGGATCCTTATTTAGTAGGGCCATATTGGGTGGGGTGGCAGGGAAGTGTGTGTGTGCTGTATGTGTGTGTAATCTGCATCTTTAACAAATGCCCCCCCCCCACTGAAATGAGAAACACTGGCCCCAATTGTCCTCTGCCTCTCTTGTTGCTGCCTTTTTTGGGATTGTTCTGGCTTTTAGCAGCCCTGGAGGCCCCTCCTATCTAGGCAGGAAAAGAAGCCAATAAATAAGTTCACACTAAGGTGCTAGAGAGTGATAACAGCTAATCCCTTCCAAGGGCAATTGCTCTCAGAAAGAAAGAAAAAAGAGAGAGAGAGAGAGCTCAGGGGGTTGGGGGGAGCAATTTAACTCCAATGAATAGTGTCTCCTGGAAGAGTCCTACACTTTGTCGCTGCAATGGGAGTCATATATGAACACGTGTGTGTGTGTGAAACCCCTCGCATCAGTCTCTTCTTCTGCTTTTGTGTAAATTGGACTTTAAACACATTCTCTAGGAAGTGTTTGAATGCCTCTGTTTATGGAAGCTTCTTGACAGAAGGGGGATTTTTGTCTCTTTTGTTCAGTGAGAGAGCCCCAAGGTGTGGCATTTAATAAGTAAGTAGCAAGCTGGTTGAATGAATGAGTGAATGAGTGAGTGAGGTAAAGAAGCCTTCAGCAGCCTTCCAGGTCGAGACTGGCTCCCTCAGAAGCCTGGCTCTTGTCTAAAGTGAGGTAGATCTCTCCCCCTTCCCATTTCATGCTTCCCCGTGGTCTGCCTGGGATTGAGCTGAAAAATGATTTTTCATGCATGTCATCCTCATTATATCATTATCCCTCACAGCAAAACTCTCTGACCACCCTGAAGACCTGTATTTAATGTGAGGAAAGGTGATTTAATGGAGTGGAGAGCGCAGCATAAAACAGACAACCCTTTCAGAATAGCAGAGCAGGCTGTCCCTCCAAGGGGAAAGGGACAAAAAGGGAAAAGAAAAGAAAAATGGCGAGGGAGGGGGGGCAACTCTCACTCTCCTAATAGGCTGAAATAAGAAGTCATTTTGGTCAACTTCATCAGAAGACAAACCTGAAAGGGGCCCCTTGCCCTCCCCGCCAGCGCATAACTGACTTACCATGCATTTTACCGTGGAGCTGATTATGCGGTGAGTTGTGGTAGACGGGGAGAGTTTATTGACATATGGTCTCCCTTCACACCTTTTGTTACAGCCAGACATCAGGGACTGAGCTGCAGGATATTAAAGGATTTGGAAGCGTTATCAAGGAATGGTACATATTTATCAAAACCAGGGTGATATTACAAAGCTGGGTTGCTGCTACACCTGGGTGTGTTATGTGATTAAAAATAATGACAATGCATCCTCTTGATGGATTTTGCACCTGGGCGAATACTGAGCAGGTCTGCTGGACCACCCTTGGTCGAGAATTCACACCTAACAACCCCTTTGGTCTCAGAAGAAAATTGTGGCTGCTAGCTCACACTTGGAATCCAGGTAGGGCAATGTTTAAGCACTGCACTGTTAACCGAAAGAGCAACACTTGGAATTCACCAGCTATCCCGAGTGAGAAAGATGTGACCATGTGCTGCCACAAAGATTACAGCCTTGGAAACCTTCCGGGAGGTTCTTTCCTGGCCTACAGGGTTGCTCGAGTCAGAATTGACTTGACTTCCATGGCATTGAGCTGTTTTGAGTTTTGAATGGCTGAATTGGAGACTTCAGGATTGCAGGAAGATTTGAGAACAGCCTGAAATATGCAGGCGACCAGCCTTGCTTGCTGCAAGGGAAGAGGAGTTGAAGCACTTACTGATGATGTTCAAAGATGATAGTCTTCAGTATGGATTACAACTCGAGGTTAAAAGAACAAGAATCCTCACCACTGAACCAATAAGCAACATGATAAACAGAGAAAAGATTTAAATGATGAAGCATTTCATCTTACTTGGACCCATCCACAACCAACGCTCATAGAAATATCTGTAAAGAAATCACTGGATAAATTGCTTTCAGTGAATTTGCTGCAAAAGGCCTTTTAAACATTTTTTTGAACCAAGGTGACTTTGTCACCTTAAAAATTCAGGAGTATCCTATCCCAAGGCATGATTATTTTCATGTGGAAGCTGGAAAATGCATAAGGAAGTCCTACGAGAAGAATTGATGCATTTGAAATATGGTCCTGGTGAGGAATATTGAATACACCAAGGAACTTCTAGGAGAACAAACAAATCTATGTTGAAAGAACTACAGCCAGATTGATTCTTAGAAGCGAGGATGGTGACATTTGGCTTCATGTACTTTGGGTGTTATCAGGAGGGACCAGTCCCTGGAGTTGGGCAGCATGCTTGGTCAAGCCAAAAGGAGGTCAAACCTCCACAAGATGGGTTGACACAGTGGCTCAAATGTAGGAATGGCTGTGAGAAATGCGCAGGGCAGCGTGTTGTTTTGTTCTGCTGTACATAGAGTGGCCATGAGTTGGAACCAAATTGACAGCACCTGGTTACGCAATGGACTAATGGCAATATCAACCATTCAAAACCACCAGCCACTCCTCAAGAGAAAGATGAGGCTTTTTTACTCCTGTAAAGAGTCACAGTGTGAGAAAGTCACAGGGGGAATTCTACCCTGTCATATAGGGTCACTGTGAATCGGCATCGACTCTACGGACGTGAACGGCAACAACAACAACAACAACAACAAACACACTAATGGTGGCTGGGTACATGTGCAGACACCCATCCACTCGCACTGGAGCTAAGTTAGTGGTTTCAGCAGGAAGCTTACCTCGGTGGTTTCCAGAACTCCCCTGGGCTGAACCAATTTACACCAGGTCTTTCAAATATTCCTGGTACCCCGGGCATCTCTCATTTCCCAGAGTTGGTTGCATGACTTAAGGCTTGATGATCATGGGGCCACATGAAGGACGCCTATGTGCTCCAACCACTGCCTCCTAGAGAGTGCTGTGGACAATTGCCTTCAAGTCAGCCAGCTCCTGACTCATGCGGACTCCATGTGCTACAGAACTCAATGCCCACTGGTCCTGCCCCATTCCTTCAATGGGTTGTAGATTTGACCCCTTGTCAGCTGGGGGGTTTTCAGTGGCTGATGGCTTGAAGGAGTTCACCAGGCCTTTCCTCCTAGTCTGTCTGTAGGCAGAAAACATCGCTAAAATCTGTTCAGCATCATAGCAATATGCCAGCCTCCACTAGCAGTTAGGTGGTAGCTGTAACAGGAGGCGCACTGGCCAAGAATCAAACCCAAATTTCCTGCATGGCTAGTGAGAATTCTGCCATGGAACCACCATTTCCTCTCTCTTGGTTTCTAGTGTTTATGTATATAAGATTTCAGTACCTTCTAACAAGCAGTAAGTAAGACTGCACCACGGGTCACCTCTATTTAGCTCTCCCTCAAATTTTTCCACATGAATTATAAAGTGTGTGACAGTTGTAATATGTTTCTCTTTTAAAAAATTGCTGGGTGAACTTAAAACAGCACAAGGAAGTGCCAGCATAGCAAAAGGATACCCACCTGCTTATTTATCTTAAGAGAAGAAAAGTCGTGAATGCATTCACTCAGGTGAAAATATCATTCATGGAAAGAAGTGCCTAATGGTCACCAGGACCCATGGTTAATCCAGGCGTGGTCATCTGATTCCAATCGATCAGACCTAGCTATAAATCACTTATATGTCTGGGTAATTAAAAGCAAATATAAATTTTCAAAAAAATAACGTTGCATGGGATAGAAAGAGAATACATAACAACAACAGACATAAATATGCCTCAAGACAAACTCATTGTGCACATCCAGAATACATAATGGCTCTTGCTAAGATGCGTTTCCCACTAGACCCTACCCCAAGCCAGTAAAAGCCAGAAACTCTACAGGAAACTGTGGATTGTACTACTCTGAAATGGGAGCTGTGTCTCTAGACCGAATTTGGGGCTGTTCGTGCTGAGGACTCACCAATACCTGCTGCAGTGACAACAGTCCAGGTGAGAATAAGGAAATCTAGATGACAGCCAGGATATAGGAGCACTGAGACCTCAAATTGCTTCTAGGCGAGCATGGCCTGATGGGCTTCCATTTCTGCACCTCTGGCAGGAGGAGTTTGTTCTGGAAAGTAATGGTTTCTAAGGAAGTATTTCTTAAACTTTCACATGCATGCACTTACCCAGGTTCCTGGAAATCGGGCTGGGGGGCAGATTCTGATTTTGTGGGTTCAGGGTGGGGTCTAGGATCCAGCAGTTCTAGAGGCCCTGGTACTCTTGGGCTGTTAACCACAAGGACAGTAGTCCTAAACCACCAGCCACTCCTTGGGAGAAATATGAGGCTGTAGACTCCGGGCAAGAGTGACAGTCTGGGAAACCCACAAGGGCAGTTCTACCCTGTCCTGTAGGGTCACTATGAGTCAGCATCAACTCGATGGCATTAGCATGGGAGAAGCTAATGCTGATGTTGCTGGTTCCTTGACCTATCGTACTTTGAGTGGCAAAGTCCCAAGGGCCTTCCCGGATGTGATGGCCAAAAACAGTAGTGTTCACCCTTGGTCATACTTTGGAATCCCTTAGGAGCTTTCAAGCCTCCCATTGGCCTGGCCCCATCCCAGACCAATGAAGCAAGGCTTAGTGGAAGCAGGATTCAGGTCACGGTCAGTGAGAAAGCCCCCTTGGCAATGCCAACGTACAGCCAGTGCAGAGTCAAACTGGTCGACAACTCCACATGGTTCCATATACTTTGGTGAAGCCAGCTGTTTGGGCAAGGTTTTCAGAGTTACCACCCATGTAGACTTGTTGGTGATAGTGCATTAAATAGAGCACATGCAGTGCATTGCATGAGTGGCCTATGTCATGCAACCACATCAGGGGGATGTTGAGCCAATTTCTCTGGGAAACCAAGGGTGTTGGCTCCATCCTGAACGTTGGCAGAGTAATGGACTGACACAGAGGAAACTCGTTCTCTTTGTGGCAGTGCACTAATGGGTTCTTCACAGAAGGCCAAGTCCATGGCTTCAGATGCAGATGCTCACGGGGCTGAGGGAGCAGGTCAAATCCTAAGTCCGAGGTGGGTGTTTGCATATTTACATGCCCTCACTGCCATCAAGTCCATTCCAACTCACAGGCCCATGGGACTGAGTAAAATGGCCCCCGTGGGTTTCTGAGACTGTGATTCTTTAGAGGAGTAGAAAATCTCCTCTTTCTCCAGAGGAGCGGTTGGCCATTCAAACTGCTGACCTTGAGATTAACAGTCCAACTCCTGACCACTCTTGCCGTCAGAATTCTATTTATATACACAAGTATATATATATATATATTTATACTTTCCCAAAAGAACTCCACATTTTCAAATCATTCTTGACACTCATGGCCTTTTTTCCTTTATAGCCATGCCTTTGGTTGAAACACAGATATAAGAGAAATATTTATCTACTTATAGGGGTCCAAAAGGAGCTTTGGTGGCATAGTGTTTGCATGTTGGGCTGCTAACACCAAAGTCAGCACTTTGAAACCACCAGCCACTCCGTGGGAAGAAGAGTCTGTCTACTCCTATAAAGAGTTACAGTCTCAGAAACTCACAGGGACAGATCTACTCTGCCTCATAGGGTCACTATGAGTCAGCATCACCTCCCTGGCAGTGAGGTAGATTTTGGTTTCATAGAGATACAAGTCAGTCTTGAGCTGCTAAAGACAAGGTTGGCAGTTTGAACCCACCAGCTGCAGAGAAAGAGGAGGCTTTCTATTCCCATAAGGCGCTACAGTTTCAGAAATACCCACAGGGGAAATTTTAACCTCTCCTGTAGGATCAATATGAGTCAGAATCGACTTATCGGTGGTGAGCAAGTGGAGGGGACCCTAAACAGGTTCCGGTGGACCTTAAGAGTTCTACTCATTGTGCATGCTCTGTAAAATGTAAACCAAGATTTTACTTTTGCAAACATTATTTTTTTCTAAACACGTCTAACTGTGAAACTATACACGCATGCGGGTCTTTGAACCTGGTCAGTGGTCTGGGGAAGTGAAGGGCCCTGACACCCTTTGTTGTTGTTAGTGCTGTCCAATCATTCTGACATCACAGGGACCTTCTTTGCAACACAAGGCAGCACTGCCCGGTCCTTTGCCAGCCTCAGGGGTAGTATGTTGGAGCCCATGGTTTCAGCTACCGTGTCCTCCAGTTCACCAAGGAGTTTCCTCTTTGTGCTGCTTACTAAACCCGTTTCTGAGGAGTCCATTCCAACTCACGGTGACGCCGTGTGGGTCAGCACCACGGGACCCCACAGAGCTTTCAAAGGCTGGTCGTTCAGAAGTCAATTAGCAGGCCTTTCTTCTGAGGGGCCTTAGATTTGAACCGCAAACCTTTTAATCAGCAGTGGTTGAGCGTGCTAACTGTTCACATTACCCGGGGACACCCAACCCTTCTTACCCTCATCGCTTCATAGGTGATCCATCTCCAATCCAAGAGGGCAGAGAAGATAGATAATACAGCCTGAGCTGCGTATGTCAGGTCCAAACTTTTCAGTGTCATGGAACAAATAGCCAAAAACCTTGATGAAATGGCTGGGAAAACTCAGTCCAAATCATTCCAAAGAAATGAGTAGCGGTGCACTCTTGGGAACTTGTGCTGTGACAGCAGCCACCAGGAAGACCCCGGTAGTCCAGAGCCTTGCCACCCCAAATATGGTCACAGACTAGCAACATCAGGAGCTTGTTAGAAGTGCAAATTCTCAAGCCCTACACAAGGTCCACTGAACCAGCGTGTGCAATTTACCAAGACCACCAACGGATCGGGGTACCTGTGAAAACCAAACCAAACCCATACTCACTGCTGTCCAGTCGAGTCAGACTCAGAGCAGCCCTATGGGCCAGGGTAGAGCTACCACTGTGCATTCCCAAGACTAATTCTTTAAAGGAGCAGACAGCTTGTTGTTCTCCTTCAGAATGCCTGCTAATTTAGAACTGCTAGTTTGGTGGTTAGCAGCCCACTGCCTAACCGCTAGGCCACCAGGGCTCCTTTTGTGCTTGTGAGGGGTCGAGCAAATACCATTAGCAACTAGAGAAGAACCTGGAAGAAGAAGAGCAGGGTGGGAACTGTGAGTCAACTTGGTCATTAGCACATTTCTGTGTTCACTTATTCTGTTCCTTCCCTTGTGTATTCAGTCAACAATTCTTCTTTGAACATCACCTCTGAGCCAGGATCTGTGATATGCTAATTAAGCTGGTTTAGGAAAGGGGTCTGCCTAAGTGACTCCTGCTTCCTGGCTTTTCCTGCTTCCAGATCCCCTCTCTTTACTTCCTTCCACATTAGAAGCACATCCTTACATGTGCAGCTGATCCCTAGTTCAGGACCGGAAGTTACGTGTTGGCATGCATGCATGCTCATAGCTCGCTCAGTGGGAGTGCAAAAAGTCAATTCCTTCAAGAGCCTAGCACAGTCTGTAAGGTTGGGATGGTGTTAAAAGTGGTGGGGTTGGTGTTAGTTCCCGTTGAGCCCATTCTGCACAGGATGCCTTCATGTGACAGAGTAGAAATGTCCCCATTGGGTTTCCTAGTCTGTCATCGTTACCAAAGGAGCCCCGGGGGGTACTTTAAGGGAAGTGTTGGACTGTCAACTGCAAAGTCAGGGGTTCACACCTACCAGCTGCTCCGCAGGAGACAGATGAGGCCCTCTGCTCCCATGAAGATTTACAGCCTCAGAATCCCATGATTGGGTCGCTATGAGCCAGAGTTGGTTCCATGACAGACCCAAAGCCCACTTTCTGTCGAGTTGATTCCAACTCATGGTGATCTTATATACGTGTTGTTGTTGCTGTCGGGTGCCATTGAGTGGTTTCTGACCCAAAGTTACCCTATGCACAACAGAACCAAACACTTCCAGGTCCTGCACCATCATCACATTTGTTCTCTGCCTGAGTTCATTGATGCAGCCACGGTGTCAATCCAGCTCGTTGAGGGCCTTCCTCTTTTGTGCTGCCCCTCCACTTTACCAAGCAGGATGTCCTTCTCCAGGCAATATGTCCAACGTATTTGGGAGGCAAAATCTTGCCATATATGCTGTCAAGGGCACTCTGGCCTGACTTCTTCCAAGACAGATTAGGTTGTTCGTTTAGTAGTCCATGGCAGGGTAGAATTTTCCCTATAGGTTTCTGAGATATTATGTCTCTATAGGAATAGATAGCTTCATCTTTCTCCCACAGTGAAGCTGGTGGGTTAGAACTGTTGACTTTGCATTTAGTAGCTCTGTGAGTAGCCCGCCATGTCACCAGAGGTCCTTTGCGTTTGATGGCAGTGGGGTGGAATGCTTACAATGGCAAGACCTTTTTCTCATGCATTGCTACTGACCGCGGTCTAAAGCCCAAGTGCTTAGCCATTGGGCCACCAGGATTCTTCGTGGTAAGGATGTGTTCCTGCCAAAGTTCATGAACACTACACAGCAGTGGGGTTTTGGAGCTGCTAGGTAGTTTAGCTTAGGGACTGAGGCATCCATTACGCATGGTCAGCAGTCTGAGCCTTTGTCCCATGAACGAGTGGTACACTGCACATGCTCAGAGGCTCAGGTTCCCAGCCAGGAAGGGGAGGTACACCTGGGTGTGTTCTGCACCTGAATTGGCCCAACAAGGCCAGGTGAATTCAGTTCAGCCAATGAGTTCAACCAGGGTCACCAGCACGCCCCACCTCTTGGAGTAATTTAAAAGGCAGGAGCACAGAGCAGACCTTGTGACTTTCAGGGAAGCTTCTAAGGAGATGCACATTTCTGAAGAGCCCTGCAGGTGCCTTTATAAACCTGAAACTTCTTCTAATTCTCATAAAACTCACTTGGATCACAAACTAGGCTTGGAGGTGAATGCTTTCTCGTGTGTAGCCAAGGAGCAAGGTATATCTCTATCCTGAGAGATCTCACAGAACCATAGATTGCCCTGGCATGTTTTGGAGTCCTGATGGTGTCATGGTTATGCTTTGTGCAACAGTTTAAAACCACTAGCCACTCCACAAGGGAAAGATGGGGCTTTCTATTCCTATAAAGAGATACATCCTCAGTAACTCACAGGGGAATTCTACCCTGTCCTATAGGGTTGTTATGAGTCAGCATTGACTCAATGGCAGTGAGTGAGTGCCCTGGCAAGAAACCCTTGGGTATCTACATTGACTCTCAGTTTCTGGTTAGCTTTTCACCACTTCACCCCATGAACTTGAACTGCAGTGGATGAGGGTTGGGAGCTCTGGCTCTGGGGCTGCTTGCTTGAATTTTCACATCATGGCCCTGCCCGTGATGGGACCTTTGACAGTTGGGCAAATGAGCTCAAGCCCGAGTTTCCTTTTCTGCAGCATAGACTGAGGAAGGAGATGTCTTCCTTCTTGTGTGCTAACTGACTTTTACCAGTTAGTATGAATTAGATCTTTCCACGAGGAAGATCAGGGAGAAGGGGGAAGGATGAAGCAACTTGGATAGAGGTGAAGGCAGCGTGAGGGGTCAGAGAGAGATGAAAGGACCACCATGTCACCTTTGACTACTCTTAGTGAGGCTGGCTTGGAGTGCAGGAGACGGGGAGAGTGAGGACACGGGCTAAAGGCAGTGCTCATTCATTACTTCCGGGCAGAGTTCAGCCTTTGGCATGCTTGTTGGATGCTGGCGCTGTGTTCATCCAATGAAACTTCAAAATTCTGTCCTGTCATTAACCCTTTGTCTCTCCTTTGTTCACGATTTAGAACTTCTATTCTCGGGTTCTCTTTAGAGCCCCAGGAAATCAAAAGTCACAAGTCACTTCTGTTTACAGAGAGGCCCCCAGCATGCAAAGGCAGGAGGGTGTGTTAACAGCACACCGGTCCAGTGGCTGGTCACGTCCATGCAGTACATTCTCCATCCCTTAGCTCAACAAAAGGAAAATCACCAAAGAGAAAAATTTTTCTTTTTCATGGATATTTACTTTTTCAGTTCCCTCCCCCACCCATAATCTGTGTGAATTACAATAGAACACGCACACACACACACATACACACAATTTTCTGCCAGAATGTGTTACTCCAGTACATTCTACCCTCCTCCCTCACTGCCTCCTACCCTTTTTTCTCCTATCTACTTTCTTCCCATGACACCCAATGGACAGGTAGGGGAATTCACAATAGACCCCAGTCTCAAATGTAGTTTAAAGCTCAATCACGAACTGCTATTGTGCCAGTTCTGACCCATAGTTACAGGATACAACTGTCCTTGTGGATTTCTGAAACAACAATTCTTTGTGGGAGTTGAAAGCTGCCCTTTCTACAGGAATGCAGCAGGTGCGTTTGAACTGCCAACCCTGCAGTTAACAGGCCAATGTGAAGGGATTTTGCCACTTTGCCACCAAGGATCCTAAAGGTAGCATGAGGAGAACATTTATTAAATCTTCCATGGTACACAGGCAAGGGGGAGACCTGAACTACAGCTCTCGGGATTCTTGGTGCCTCGCAGTGGACAGTTCCAGCCGCATCGGATCCAGGCTTCCCAAGATTTGCAGAGCCACCAGCATAGTCTTTGCTCCTCTCCAGGATTCACAATTGCTTCCTGGTTGCTCAGGTATATAGGAGTTTAGTGGTTCTCTAATGCAATCATCCCATTTTGCAAAGAAGATGCTGATGCCCAGACCGGGGAGAAGATTATCTGAGGCCACTGAGAAGGACACCATCACCTCAAGTCCTTCTGACCCCCCACAAGTTTCTGCCAACAGCAATGAGCTCTGGGTTACCTACTCAGTCTTTTGAAGCCTTAGCCAGCTGATGCAGCTGCCAGTTGGATTGATCAGGGTATGTGACCCAGAGCTCCTTAGAACGCGCCCCCTCCCAAATGCAAATTTACTGCCATAGAGTTGATACTGACTCATAATGACCCTATAAGACAGGGTAGAACTTCCCCTGTAGGTTTCTGAGACTAACTTTCAGCCTTTCTCCTGAGAAGTGGCTGGTTGTGTGGTGGTTTAGATTTTGCAGTTAGCAGCCTTTCAGCATGAGAGGTAGGGTCACATTTCTGTTCTGATTATGCTCCATTTTCTGAGATGCCAGTGCCGAGGTTCCCCCCTGGCAGGTAGCAGTGAGATTTTTCTCACTAAACTGCGCTGGATGGGAAACTTGGGGCAAGTAGTGCATCGCAGCCAAGGAAGATCTCATTGACAGTGCAGTACTTGAATAAGGCAGGAAGACACAGGAGTGGCCATCTGGTGGTGGGCAAAGTGTTCCAGGTAGGAGACAGTCAGTGCAAAAGACCTTGTGATTGGGTTCTCCAAGCTTCTTCCTGGAACAGCAAGGAGACCAATGTGAGTGGGGCATGACACTCTGTGTAGTGAGGAAAGATGATCACTGTGTGGGCCTCCTGTATGATTGAGAAGCCAAGGGGAATTTTTAAACCCTAAGCCAGATCAATGCTCAAGGAAGCATCAGTCAAGACATCAAACGACACGTTGCATTGGCTAAATGTGCTACAACAGATCTCTTAAAAAGACTGAAGATCAAGGATGTTACTTTGAGGACACTGCGTGATCTTGTGCCAAATCTCGCCATGGTTGTTAGGTTGGAGTCCATTGTTGCAGCCATGGTGTCAGCCCATCTCCTTGAAGATCAGTCTCTTTTCTTGTGGACCTTCAGTTTTACCGAGCATGATGTCCCTTTCCATGGACTGGTCTTTCCTGATAAAATGTAGTAGCTACCAGATTGGATGTCATGCCTTTAGAACAGTGGTTCTCAACCTTCCTAATGTTGTGACACTTTCATATAGTTCCTCATGTGTGGTGCTCCTCCCAACTATAAAATTATTTTTGTTGCTTCTTCATAACTATAATATTGCTACTGTGATGAATCGGATGACCCCTGTGAAAGCATTGTTCGACCCCCCCCCCCCAACGGGGTCGCGACCCACAGGTTGAGAATCACTGCTCTGGAACATTTTCATCATAGAAGAGAGTTCGGTTGCACAGCTCTGAGTTAGAGGGTGAGACGGGTTATTTGACATTCATTTGCTGATGTGTTTGCGAACCCAGTGGAAACACTCGGGAATGAGCATGTTCTTTAGCCATTTTCCTGGATCATTCAAATGCCATCTCCCCTGTGAATGCCTCACTCCATCCTTGGCTTTCCATATTTGCCATATGAAAATGGGATAATATTTCAATACTTAGCATTATATATAACCCAGTATTTGGTATTCTGCCTCAAACAGATGCGAGTCTCTCTCTTTTTCTACTAGTATTTAATTTTGATATGTGAAAACATACAAAGCAAAATCTGTTCCATTTCAACCCTTTCTGGACACAATGTTCAGTGACATTGGTCACACGCTTCATATGAATTAGCATTCTTGTTCTTTCTATTCTAGGTGTTTCCTTTCTTTTTACTTAATCTCTCTGCCACAACCCTCTCACATATATTTTGACTTATCTGTAGCCCATTTAGATTTGTGCTGATTTTTTAAAGACTGCAATACTCAAGGATGCAATCCTTTAAGAGCTAAATTGTTATTTAGTTTAAAGATGACTTCAGGGGACAGTTTCAATTAAAGGTTTGAAGAGTAACTCAGGGTCATAGTCTCTGGGACTCTTCCAGTTAAGTAAGTCTAGATAATTAAAGAATTTTAAATTATGTTCCACAAGGTTCTCCCTTTCTATCAGCATCCTTAGGAATCATGGTGCTATGGTGCCTGCTAACCTCAAAGTCAATAGTTGAAACCACCAGCCACTCTGCAGGGGAAAGAAAAGTTTTTCTGTTTCCTTAAAGAATAGCAAGCGAGGAAACCACAGGGGGTGTTCTATACTGAGTCAAAATTGACTCCATGGCAGTGAGTTTATGTTGTTATCGAAAAAAGAACACATTTTAATGGGGGCTCTGACAGATAATATAACAATCCATAAATCAATTAGATCAAGCGAGTTTGTACATATGCTGCCACCATCATTTTCTAAACACTATCATTCTACTTGACCCCTTTGATATCAGCTCCTGTTTTTTCCCTCTTTCCTCAACCCTCACACCCTTACTAAATTATATATAAATTAATATCTTTATACACACCGTCTTCTGTGTCCCTCTACCCATATTTCTGTTATTCGGCCCCTAAGTTGTGTGTGTGTGTGTGTTCCATTGTTATCAGTTCCCTTTTCCTCCCCTTCCCTACACAGCCACCCTGTGCCCTCATGGTATCTGAGTCAGTTCGAGTTGACTAGAGAAGCACATTCATAAACACTCATGTGTCTTAAAAAAGCTTTATATAGAAGAATAATTGTATATTAAGAAAACATGCCAGCCCAGTCCAGACCACGTCCATAAGTACGAAATTAACCCATATAGCCAATAACAGTGTGTAAATTTTTTTCAGACTTATGCAACACATGCAATGACACCAAGTGCTGGAAGATCACAGGGCAGTCGGTGGAATGTCTTATGGACCCAGTGGAGGTGGAAAGTGGCATGGGTCTCCACATGACTCCTCCCCGTTCAAGGCTCTGGCTGCCGTCAATGTAGATCCATGTATCTTGTCAGCAGGAATATCAAGTCATGGGTGTCTCTCACCCCCAGGAAAGAATACAGGAGTTGCCAGAATCCTCAAGAGAAGGCCATGCCCACATTGAGACCTCACTGGCTATGGCCTGAGTGACAGACTGGACTCCACCCCTATGCAAGATGATGGGAGATTAAAAAGCTACCACAGTATCGCTACTCCCATTACTGTTCCTGAGGATTTTATCTGTCCTGCATTCCGTGCGTGGTTGCTATTTCTTTTTATGATTTTTCTTTCAGCATCTATCTGTGGTGTCCCTGATCTGAAGGCCCTGATGCAGTATCTGTGAGTCTCCTGTGAGCAGGGACTGTGTTCTCTACATCTGGGTCTTCTTAAAGCTTTGCAAAATGTTGTCATTTGAATAACACTCAACAAATATTTATTGAAGGAATGGCATTGCAGGTGACAGTCAGTACCTATTCTCCCATCAGTTATATGGTTGGCGGTCTTTTTACCTCTCAGACATATAGCTGAATCATTACAATGTGAGGGTCTGAGCCTGGTTATATTATAGGGACATGTAGTCAAAAGACAAAATATGTTTGCCTAAAGCACCTTTTGAGTATGATGTTTCAATAAAATAAATCGGACAGATCCTGGCAGCAGACATGTTTCAGCCGCTCACAAGCTATGTGGCTTTGGGTAGTGTACCCTAAGCTCTGAATTCAAGGTAAGTAGTTTCAATGGTCAATTGCATGTGAGAGCTGGACAGTGAGTAAGGAAAACTGAAGAAGAATCAATGCATGTGAATGATGTGCAAACAATACCGAAAGTCATCTGGGCTGTCAGAAGAACAAGCAAATCCCTCTTGGAGGAAGCACAGCCAGAATGCCCCTTAGAAGTGAGGATGGCAAGTCTTCATCTCACATCCAGTGGACATGCTATCAGGAGAGACTGGTTCTTAAGAAGGGACATAATGCTTGTTAAAGTACAGGGGCAGCAAGAGGGAAGAAGACCCTTGATAAGATGGATGTCCACAGTGGCTACAGCAATGGGCTCAACATGGACCAACGACTGTGGTGATGACACAAGAACAGGCAGGGTTTCATTCCGTTGTACAGTTCCGGTCTCTGGTACAAAGGAAAATAAGTTGCCCTATCCTGTGGGGTCGAGGCTATTGTGCCTGCTGTGTATTTTGTCCTAAGGACTTGCAGTGTTGTTCTTTATACAGTGTTGTTGTTATTAGCTGCTTTTCGGTCCATTTTGACTCATAGCGACCCCCATGCATTTCAGAGTAGAACTGTTCCATAGGGTTTTTAAGGCTGTGACCTTTTGGAAGCAGATATTCAGGCCTACCTTCCTTAGGCACCTCTTGGATTCTGGGTGGGATTTAACTGCCGACCTCCTGGGTGCTAGTCAAACACTACCCAGGGAGTCCTCCCACTGAATAGTGTGAGTGTATTCCCACCTAGGGTGCTCCTCTTCCAGTACTTGTTTGGACGGTATTCTCTTTTGATCCATAGGGTTCAATGGACTCATTTTCAGTAGTACATCATCAGGTCTTTCTTCCCAGTGTGTCCTAGCTTGGATGCTCTTGTGAAGCGTGTCCAGAGTGGCTTGCTCTGGTTATAATCGTAGCTGGTGACACCGCTTACAGCAATCACAGCTATAGACAAATGACAACATGATGACAAACTGACAGATGGGTGGCAGCCTAGGGAAGGAATGATCAACACAACACAACCTGAGTGGAAATCGAGCTATGGAGTCTCTGAGAGTCCAGGCTCTTCGTCCTGGCACAGCCTGGGGCAGGGCCTGGAGCCAGGAACTGTGGCTGCTGGGGTGAGGACCCCCAGCTTCCCCACTTGTCATTCCCTCCCCAAAAACAGCTGGCAGCCTGTGGGAATTGTCTTTCCCCTTGCACATGACGGCACTGACGAGCATAACGCAATCCTGCTGGTGGTTAATGACTGGTGACATTATGAGGCCACTGCCCACCTTTGGTTGAGGGAATTTGCCAATGCTCGGAAGTTGTTGGGCTCTAACGAAATGCAACCCCTGCAAGCAAGCACTGAGTCAAGTGCACGAGGTGTGGGGCACTCTGACATCCCCGCGTGACCGTGAAAAGCAGGCTGCGGAGCAGTGGTGGCTGCTGAGGCTCCTTTCTCCTGGCAATACTGGCATGCTGAAATGGCGGGCTGATTTGCCGTGGAAAGCAGGGTTTCATGGGAACTTGAGGATTAAGAATCCACATGCCTGCAATCAATATTGTATGTTCATCGTATAATTTACTTTGAAAGGGAGACGACACAGTTCTCCAAATTTTGGGGTGAAGTAAACCACTTTTTCAAAGGAGTAAGTGGATTTCTGTGTTTATAAATCATGCCCACCACTTGGGGGTGCAGAGGAGGATATGGGAGGATGGTAAAGAAGAGCAGCAGGAGAGGACCTGAAGACCTCATGCTTCCTCAGGGTCAGGGGCCAGGCAAAACCAATGTCCCTGGAACACCACTGTCTCTCTGGAATGGTATTAGCACAGCTTGTTACTTGCATACTGTACTGAGTTCATTCTGACTCGCAGCGCCCCTATAGGGAAGAATAAACATGCCTCAATGAGTCTCTGAGACTATAATTCTTTACTCAAATAGAAAGCCTCATCTTTTTTCCATGGAGGAAATGGTGGATTCACAACTGCTGACCTGGTGGTTAGCAGGCCAACACTTAACTTACTATACCACCAGGACATTTCTGTTTAGCCTAGAGACTTTCAAATGGATAGAACAAGACCCATACCAACCCTGTTCACGGCTATCAACCCCCCTTTCTGTGAAGTCCCCACTACGTTCTGTGAAGTTCACCACTTTCTCCGTATGTGTGTGTGTGTGTGTGTGTGTGTGTTACGTAACCTTACCCTTGATCATTCCCTACCAGGCCTGCCACTTCCCCCTCACTCCCATATTGAGTCCCCTGTTGTTCCCTTGTCCCTGTGTTTGTTAACACCACTTCCTTACCCCCGCACCTCCCCCTATCCCAAGTGCCCCCGGAACTCTCAGTCCTGTTGTTTTTCCTCCAGATAGTTCATCCAGCCTCTCTTATTTAGACAGACCTGTGGAGACACTAACATGCACGAAAACAAGACAGAGGAAAACAAAGCAACAGTTTACAACCAGACAACAAAACAACAAAAACAAACCACTGACAAAGAACAAAACAAAACACATCAAGAAAGAAGACCTTGTAGTTAGTTCAAGGATCATTTGTTGGACCTTAGGAGTGTTTTCCAATCCAGTCTGTTGAGGCACCACAACCTGGCCCCAAAGTCCACTTTCAGCATTCCCTGGGGACCTTGCCACTCCATTCCCTTGCTGTTCCACTGCACTCCACCACACTTTGCCTCGGTGTGGTGGAATCAGGTTAGGTGCAATTCGCACACTGTGTCTCCAGTGCTGTCCCCTGTATCACCCTTGGTCACTGAGGGGCATCATGTCTCATAGTGGGGCCAGCCATGTTGTTCTCTTTGTGGACTGGCTTCTCTGAGACTGGAACTCTTTAGGGGAGTAGAAAGCCTCATCTTTCTCCCTTGGAGTGGCTGGGGATTTCAAATTTGCCATTTCAGACTTTGCGTTTAGCAGCCCAACACATAACCCCTATACCCCACCATAGCTACAGAAAACAATAAAGAAACAAAATCCAACAACATTCATTGCCATTGGGTGCATAACAATCCTATCGAGAGAAAATACTGCGGCCTCCTGGGTTTCCAAGGCTATAACTCTTTGTAAAAATAAAATTGTGTTATGTTTTCAGTGAAAGTTTACATAACCGATTAGATTTTCATTTAACAAATTCTCTACTTGTTTAGTGACATTAGTTAATTTTTCAATAAAAAGGAAAGCAGAAAATTAAAAAAAGAACAAATGAAAAACGTTTTAAGAGTAAAGACAAATGATAAGATGTTAATTTTTAACCTAATCATATCTGCAACAATACACTTTCTGATGTACTGACGGTGAGCAGGGTTTAATCCCATCCCTGGTGAATGGTCCCAGGGGATTTAATGGAGGCTTATTCTCTGTGGAATCTCTGCCAATGCATTTTGAGTTTTTATACTCATCTAAGGCTATAACTCTTTATGGGAGAAGAAAGCCTCATCTTCTCCAAAGGAGCGACTGGTGAATTCCAACTGCTGACCTTGCAGTTAATAGCCCAACACATAACCCATTATGCCACCAGAAGAGAGATTTGTATCTGGGTGCCTTCCAAATCAAGCACTACAATTATGCAAGGAGGATATTTTTTTCTGTACTGGAGCCAGGTCAAGTCAGAACCAGTGTGTCCATGGTTTGCAGCGAAGTCGGAGGAAGAAGAGGGTAGACTGTCTATAACTTCTCATAGCCCAGGGAAATGCTAGGCCTGGAAGGGGGCATGTGGCTCAACCATATTCAGAAAATCTGCACACTAACCTCCCCGGCTCAAATAATTACCAGCACCATGTCTCTGAATATCACCTGAAAGCAAAATAGTGAAAGCACCATTTCCATTTCATAATACTTTTATTAAAAGTAAAGTTCAATTCAGTGATGTGAAGAAGCTGGGAAAATTATCTTTTCATTTCTTTCTTTTTCTTTCCCTCCCTTTCCCCTTCTTCTCCACAGAACTGAGAGGCAGAAGGAATAAAGGCAGCATGGCACCAGCTGGAGGACACCGTGGGGTCAGGGTCACCATTTAACTCATGCTTCTCCAGTTTGGAGGGGCAACTGGATGTCCTCATTTGTGAATTTGCTTATTAATCTTTTTGAGTTAACAAGGTCATGGTAAAAAATGATTGTTGGCGTTTTTGTTAGGAACCTTCTAGTCCAGTCCAACTCATAGTGACTCAATGCATCAGTGCCGAGCTCTCTAGACCAATGGTTCTCAACCTGTGGGACCCTTGCACAGGGTGACTGTAACAAAATTACAGTTATGAAGCAGCAATGAGAATATTTTTATGGTTGTGGAGGTCACCACAACATGAGGAACTGTATGAAAGTGTTGTGGCATTAGGAAGTTTGAGAACCACTGCTCTAGGCTTTTCTATGCTGTAATCTTTACAAGAATGAGTTGCCTGGTTTTTCTTCCAAGAACAGAGCCACTGGTGGGTTCAAACCTTCAACCTTTTGGATAGCAGATGAGCACTTAACCATTGTGCCTCCAGGGCTCTTTGATAAACTCTATTAGAGGGTCTTAACCATTGCAACCCCATGGATCCTTTTGGCATTTAGGATTGGCTATGGAACACCTGCCCACTCCCCAGAATAATATTTCCAAATACCTCCAATGAAATACAGAATCACAAAGGCACAAATTGTATTGAAATGCAGTGATAAAAATAAAAGACATTGGATTTGTGGCTAATATACATGTTAATAAATCCATTAAATATGATCTGATGGTGGGTCTAATAAACCAAACCCACACCATTGAGTTGATCCTGACTCACTGTGACCCTATATAAAATTCCTCAGGCTAAATCTTGACAGGAGCAGATCATCTCACCTTCCTCTCAGAGAACAACTGGTGCCTTTGAACTGCCAACCTTGAGGTTACCTGCCCAATGGCTCACCCACAGCGTCACCGTGAGTTCTAGATAGTGATGAGCATGAACTGTACTCAACGATGGCTGCAACGACTAGCATGGGGTGTGAAAGCATGTAGAATTTCTCTCGGTGGTAATCGCATGGCTATTCTGAACACAGCTGTGGACATGCTAAACTGCCCTACGAGCTTAGGGGAACTAACTCAACCAGGATTGTCCCTCATCCAATTTGACATTGCTCCCCAGCCTGCTGGGGCTCAGTGGTTCAGTGTTAGGGTCCCTTGTCTAGATACCAGGGCTGGCATGGAGAAAGTCATTCCTCTGCAGCCTTCTAGTGTGTGGGGGAAGATATTAGTGTTAAGCCTTGGCAGGAAATTGGTGGATTTTCCTGGCAGCCACATTCTTAATAACCATTTACTGGATACTTATTATATTCTGAGGGTAAATTGTGGTTCAGTTGTAGAATTCTCCTTTTCCATGTGGGAGATCTGGGTTTGAGTCCAAGACAATGCAACTCATGTGCATCCAACACTCATTTGTCAGGGGGATGCTTGGTTATTGCTGTGGTACTGAACTGATTTCTGTGTTGCTATGATACTGAAATGGGGAAGCTTGGTTGGGTGCGGCTATGAGACTGAACCTGTTTCTGTGATGTGTCCAGACTAAGATGAGCGATGAAGAAGAGCCTGGTATTCTACTTCTGAAAACCAATTAACGAAAACCCCTGTGAATCACAATCTGATGCACAACCAAAGAGATGGTGCAGGACCAGGGAGAATATTGCCCATGGAGTCACTGGGAGCTGGTTGTCACAGTGAGTTGGACTGGAGGCTGACTCAACAGCAGCTAACAACCATTGTGTTCCAGGCACTCGATTTGCTTTAAAAATCTAGCTCAGCCTTCTGGTACAGGGAAGTGATTAATCATGCCTACTTTATAGCACACCGTGAACCCTGATAAATGTCAGGCCCTGCTTGTGTTTTGTCCCTCCTTTTCCACATTCACATCACTTCCATTCCCCTCTTCAGACTAGTACCCCCTGCTGGGTGCTTGGTGTGTGTGTGTGTCCTTATAGGCATACAGCCATGTGCACTAGACCATGCTGCCATGTGCACTAGACCATGCTGCTTGGTGAATGGGCTTTCAGCTTCCATGAATGGTACTGCAATATAAATCTCATTCAGTTTCTGACCTTTTCAACTCCTTGCAATGTCATTAAGAGTTATTGCCATGCTGCATATCAATTGCATGTGCTGCTGTGTGCCACTTGGTCATGAGCAATCATCATCTTTCTTTTGTTTCCTTCTTCAGTTGTCTGTTGATTGGCATCCAATTCGGCTCCAACTCTTCTCTACTGCAGGTATCAGCGTGGTGACCATTCTTGTAAAAATGCCCCAAGGGCCCTGTGAATTGGATAAATAGCTTGGCCTATATACCCAGGAATTATGCGTTGGGCTGCTAACCCCAAGGTGAGCAGTTCCAACCCACCAGCTATTCCATGGAGCAAAGAGAGGCTGTCTGCTGTCATAAGAATTTAGTTTTGTAAACCTATAGCAGCAATTCTACTGTGCCTTGTAGGGTTGCTAATGAGGAAGAATCAACTGGGGTTCTGTTTGTTTTTATACATCCAGGAGAGAGCTTTGATGGGGGAGATATTAAGTGCTTGGCTGCTAACCCAAAGGTCAGTAGTTTGAAGCCGTCTTCCACACACTGTGGGATAAAGGCATGGCTGTCTACTTCCCAATAGAAGCCTTGAAAGCATCATGGGACCATTCAGCTTTGTTTGATAGGGTCATGAGGAATGAAAGTCAACTCAGTGATTGCGCTTCTTTGGTTGTATGCCCAGGAGGGGCTCACTAGGTCCCAGGGTCCATTCAATGGGCTTTCACTAAGCTCTGCCAGATTGCTGTGCAGCAAACCTGCATCATTAGCAGTGTTTCTCTGCTTTCCCCGGATCTCCAATGACACTTGGTATGTTTGTCTTTCTAACTGTTGCCCGTTTGATGATTTTAAAAGGTCAAGCACAATAAACTCATCTATCCCAGGCACTTTATGGTTCTGTAGCAGATTCTTAGGGTTGCCATGCCACATTCCTTTGACCCATCTCTGACACCATCTCACTGCCTTCCAGTCAATACCGACTCATAGCGATCCTGTGGGGCAGTGTACAATTGCCCCCTGCGAGTTTCAAACACTACAACTCTTTATTGGAGTAGAAAACCCCATCTTTCTTCCTTGGAGCTAGTAGTTTTGAACTGCTGACCTTGAAGTTAGCAAACCAACTTGTAACCACTGCACTTCCAGGGCTCCTCCTGATATCCATCATAGCAGTGGCGAACGGCTCTATGTAAGTGCAGGCTCCTGCTGAAATGGTGTCTTATCACAACTGTGCAGCACGCAGCTCTCCATGTCCTTCTGCCTCGAAGCCTTTTCAAAGGCATGGAAAGCCAAACCCAGGAAGGTAGGAGAGGTCACCTTACTAGGAGGAATGCTCAACACCACTACAGGCGAAGAAGAGCCCAGCCTCCTGTTTCTGGTAGACAATTCTAGGACAGAACCCATGTTGCTCAGAAGTCCTGGGGGAATCAAGCTCCTGTATCCTACATTAAAAGCCTCAACACCCCGTTCCCATTGTGATTGCTTCTCCCCCTAACTCAGTCTTGCGTCTGCTTTCCTATTCCCACTCCCTGCCATCAGATCTCAAATAGACTCCCTGCACCCAGGCCTGAGGAATAAGCTCGGCATGCAAGGGCACTCAATCCAAGACACACACATTACTCTGAATCTCCAAAACAACCCTGTGGGCTACGTGTGTAATCCCCAGTTCACAGATGAGAAATGGATTGAAAAACAGTGACACACCCAAGATCACACAGGCCAGGGTTCAAGTCTGTGTCTATCAGTTATTCTTTTATTCAAGTATGCCAGAGAAGACTGGGTCTTAACACTTGAGCAATCTTCTTGGAAGAATAAGGCAAACTACAGAAAACACAAAATGAATATCGCATTTGTTCGTTTATCCATTTGCAAAAGACATAATACCTATAGTGCTAAGAATAGTATTCAAAGTACCTATTACTACCCCCTCAAAGCTTACATACTAGTCACCAAACTCAAACAAATACAATGCTATCAAGTTGATTACAACTTATAGCAACCCCATATAGGGCTTCCAAGACTATAAATCTTTACAGAAGCAGAGAGCTTCACTTTTCTCCCCCTGAGTGACTGGTGCATTTGAACTACTGACCTTGTGGTTAGCAGCCCATTGCTAAATGATTAGTTCCATAATCATTATGCTTACTTAACTCTACATTCTTTTAATTATTTCTCTATCAGTCCAAATTGCATCTGGCTACATGGGAAAAAACAAACCGACTCTAGTGGTCTAATCACAAAAGCTTAATTTTTCTTATATTAACACCAAAAATACCAAACCAGTTGCCACTGAATTGATTCTGATTTACAGTTACCCCATATGATTCAGGGTAGAACTGTGCCCCATGAGGTTTTCAAGGGCTGAATTTTTAAATGTAGATTGCCAGGTTTTTCTTCCAAGGCATCTTTGTCTTAGCAGTGAATTGTGTTAACCCTTTGCACCACACAGGGGTTTGTCTTATACAACAGTAAGTCTTGAAATAGGTAGCCTAGGTCTGGCGTATTTGCTCAGGGACTCATCTTGGATATAGGAGAATGCATGCTTTTTGGTCTGCCAAACTCATGTAACCTATGTGACTCTCTCATCTTTCAATATTCTGACTAGGGAGCATGACAGCAGAAGAGCCAAGGACAAAAATGAAATGGGTTATGCCAGACAAGTGTTTTGCCTTAAACAACAACAAAAACTTTCTTGGGAGTCCTACTCAGTATCTTTCACCTACACATATTTGGCCCAAACTGGGTCAAATGCTTATGCATAGCTGCAAGGGAGCCTAGGAGTGAGCGATTTAAGTAGGTACATTATCACCCTAAACAAAATTGAGCTTCTATTAGTAGTAAGAATGAGAAAAATGGATACTGTTTAGGCATATAGCAGGGTTGGATAGAATTCTATTTTGTGTCTTAATTTACATTTTGAATGAACTCAGAAAAAGTCATAGAGAGTAGAACAAAGGGATGGATGTGCATCCAACCACCTCAACTACTCATTTCTTTTCATGCTCTCCCTCTAGCTTCCCTGAATAGTTCTTGGTTACACATTGGGCTGCTAATTGCACGGTCGGTAATTTGAAATCACCGGCTGCTCTTCGGGAGAAAGATGGGACTCTACTCTGTAAAGAGGTACAGTCTCAGAACTTCACAGGTACAATTTTACCCATGTCCTGTAGGGTCGATATGAGTTAGCATTGATTCAATGGCAGTGAGCTTGGTTTGGATAGATCTGTGGAATCTTAGGATGGAATAGTTTGAATACACAGAAAAAAATTCAGTGGAATCATAACCCTCTAAATAATTACCCTCTAAAGCCACAAAGATCAACTGTGTCCAGCATGGTGACAGTTTAGCATATGCCATGGGGACATTGCTCATATCCCAGTGTTGTTAATCAACAAAAACTCACGCACTGCCACTTATAGTGACCCTATGCACAATAGAATAAAAGCCTTTCTAGTCCTGTGACATCCTCACAATGGTCATATTTTAGCCTATTGTTACAGCCACTGTGTTGATCCATCTCATTCAGGGCTTACCTGTTTTTTGACGATGCTCTACCAAGTATTTTGTCCTTTTCTAGGGACTAATTTCTCCTGATACCATGTTCAAAGTATATGAAATGGAGTTTTACCATCCTCACTTCTAAAATACATTCTGGCTGTACTTCTTCCGGGATAGACCTCTTTGTTCTGCTGGGCATTCATGGTATATTCAATATTATTTGCAACATCATATTTTAAAGGCATCATCATATTTTCTTCAGTCTTCCTTATTTATGTTCCATCTTTCACATGCATATGTCAAACATTACCATCAAGTCTATTCTTATTCATAGTGACCATCTAGGGTTTCCAAGGCTGTAAATCTTTACAGGGTCAAATAGCTTCCTCTTTCTTCTGTGGAGCAGCAAGTGGGTTGAACCACCAACCTTGATGTTAGTCATTCAACCCATACCAGACACTGAAATTAAGACTCCTTTCACATGCATCTAAGGTGATTAAAAATATCAAGGCTAAAAGCAGGCATAATTTGCTAATCCCCAGAGTAAAACATTTGCTCTTTCACATTTTAAAGAGGTCTTGTACAACAGATTTTTCCAATGAAATACGTTGATTTATTGACTGCTGCTTCTGTGAGTATTGATTGTGGGTCCAAGTAAAATAGGGTTTAGCTACATTTCTCTATTTGTAATGATGTTGTGTGTTTATATTTGTCAAGTTGAGAAGACATTTGTATTCTTAGTGTTGAAGACTAATTCATACTGAAGGTGTACTATATGAGCTTTATCAGTAAGTACTTCAAGGCCTATTGACTTTCAGCCAGCAAGATTGGGTCATCTGCATAATACAGGTTGTTAATGATTCTTCCTCCAATCCAGATGCCTCAACTTCTTCATACAGAGCAGCTTCTCAGATTATTTGAATAAGTATAGTGTGATAGATAGGTAGGTTTATAGTGCCAACCTGGCCAATAAGAACATGTGGGATTAATAAGTTCGCAGTTTGATTCGTGGGCAAAGAGATAAATGGCTCAGCAAGCCACACCTATCTCTCAGTTGCTCTCTGGTGATCAGACCAGTGTGTGGCTGCCTTACCTAGTTCTGCAGTTTGCTGCCTGGCTGTACTGCCATATTTACTGTTGCATGGAAGTGAGTTAAACTGAGTCCTCTGTACTGCTATGTGGACTAATTAGCTGTTATATTCCTTCGTGTTCTATCTATCTATCAAATCATAAATGTCCTGGTTTTGTTTCTCTAGAGAACCCTGTCTAACACATATGGTGAAAGGATATAACCACAACACACACTCTCCTGATTTTAAACCACGCACTATCCACTTGTTCTATTCGAACCACTTCCTGTTGGTTTGTGTACAGGTACCACAGGAGCACAATTAAATGTACGGGAATTCCCATTGTTCTCATATGTATTCATATGCTACCCAAAGTTTGTTATGATACACAGTAAAATCCTCTGCATAGTCAATAGTACATAAGTAAGCATTTTCCTTGTATCCTCTGTTTTCAGCCAAGGTCCATCTGAAACCAGCATTGATATACCTTGCCTCATGCCCTCTTTTAATACAGCCTGGATTTCTGGCAGCTTCCTGTTGACATATTGCTATAACTACTTTTAAAGGTATCGTCAATAAAATTGTACTTGCATGTCATATTAATGTTATTTTAAATTAATTTGCAAATTTTGTTGCGTCATATTTCTTTAGAATGGACACAAATATTAATCACTTCCAGTTGGTTGGCCAGATAGCTATCTTCCAAATTTCTTGACATGGACTATCACTGCATGAGCGTGTTGAAATATTTCCATTCCTATCCCTTCCTTGCTTTTCACTAATGCTTACATTGCAGCTTCAACTTCCTCTTGGCCTTTTGAACTAGTAGAACCTCAACTAATTCTTGGGAACAGAGACTCTGTACACTCCGTCCATATTCTTTGGATTCTCCCTACATCATTCAATAGTTTGATAAATAATCCTTGAACATTGTAATCCGAGGCTTGGATTTTTTCTTCTGTTCTTTCAATTTATGATATGCTGACCGTACTCATTCCTTTTGCTTTCCTAATTCCAGGTCTTTACATGTTACAATATAATTCTTTACTTTATCTTCTCAAGCTGGCCTTTCAAATTTTTCTGTTCAACTCTTTTATTTCATCATTTCTTCCATTTGCTTTAACTGCTTTAGGTTCAAGAGCAAGTTTCACAGTCTCCTCTGATATCCACTGTAGTATTTTCTTTCTTTCCTGTATTATTAATGATCTTTTTGAGGAGCCCCCAATAAAATGATTTATGATAAATAAATAAATAGCCACAGGTGACATGACAAAAAAAAAAAAGATTGATGACCTAGATGCTATTTCACAAGTCTTCTGGTAGCTGATCATTAATGTTCAATATGTCCGAACCATTCTTGAGATAGGCTCTAAATTCAGGTGAGATATTGTGATAGTAAGGTTTGGTGTCAATTTAGCTTGACCAGGATCTTCAGAAGGTGCAGGTCACACTCTCCTTGGAGGTATGACCTATTTCATAGCTATAAGTAGACTGTGGAGAATGGGCTCACTCTTTTTCTTCCTGATGAAATGACCCTGGACCCTACGTCTGGCTTCTTGGGATGGCAATCACCATGAGACCTGCTGACCCTAAGAGCTGTCTGTGGCCTGCCAACTGCCTGTTGACTTTGGATTCTCCCAACTCTGCCTCCACCAACCTGTGGTTTTCCTGTTTCTTGGGCTATTCCTCCAACAGCTTCAGGAGTCTGGAAGGGCCTCTAGTTTGCATCTGATTTATGGGCTGGAGTTGGACTGGGGTTTCTTGTTGTGTGGACTTCTTAATGTAAAATTCTTTATTGATATAAATTTCCTTCTTCTACATGTATCAGTATCACTGGTTTGTTTCTCTAGAAACCCCAGCCGACCACAGATATAATATAGGCTGTATTTGGGCTCTTTTGCGTTCTTATTTTAATTTTCTTCAGGTTTGACTTGAACTTGCATATTAGTAATTGATAGTCTTTTACATAGTTGGCCCCCGGTCTTGTTTTGTCTCAATGATATTGAGCTTCTCTATCATGTCTTCCCACAGATTTAATCAATTCCATTCCTGTGTTTTCCACATGTATATATGCCGCTCCTGTTGTTGAATAAAGGTGTTTGCAATGAGGAAGTTATTGCTCTTGCAGAATTCTTTCATGCAGTCTTCAGCTTCTTTTCGATCCCCAAAGCCATAGTTTCTAATTATTCTTCCTTCCTTTTTGTTTCCATGTGTGCATTCCAATTGTCAGCAATTATTAATGCATTTTCAGTACATGTGTGGTCAATTTCAGACTAAAGAAGTTGGTACAATTCTTCATTGGCTTTAGTGGTTTGTGAGAAAATTTGAATAATGGTTCTATTAACTGGCCTTCCTTGTGTATGAAGATAGATATTATTCTGTCACAGGCAGCATTGCACTTCAAGATAGATCTAAAAATGCTCTTTTTGAGGATGAAAGAGACATTCTTTTGAATTTGTCATTGTCAGCATAGTCATTCTTATCATTTTAAGATTCAAAGGGACTATTTCAACTCACCAATGCCTAGGATATTGATCTTTATAGGTCAGATTCCGTTTTTTTATGATTTCCAATTTTCCTAGATTCTTATTTTGCACGTTTGATGTTCTGATTATTAATGAATGGTTGCAATGATTTTTCTCATTTTGAATTATAATCCATTAGCAAATGAAGGTGCCAGAAGCTTTAGTACACTTTGTTGCTAGATGCCTTCAAGTCAGTTCTGTCTCATAATAATGCCTACACAACAGAATGAAACATTGCCTGGTCCTACCCCATACTCAAAAATTTTGTTATGTTTGAGTCCATTGTTGTAGGAATTGTCTAGATCCATTTGATCGGGTGTCTTCCTCTTTTTGCAACCCCTCCACTGTAATGTGTATGATGTCCTCCAGGGACTGGTCTGTCCTGATAACATCTGCAAAGTACATGAGATGAAGTCTCGCCATCCTATCTGCCAAGGAACATTTAGCTGCACTTCTTCTCAGACAGATTTGTTTGTTCTTCTCTCCACCCATGGTACTTTCAGTATTTTTTGTCAGTACCTTAATTCAAATGCACCAGTTCTCCTTCAGTCGTTCTCATTCAATGTTCAAATTTCACATGCATAAGGTGTGGCGGAAAATGCCATGCCTTGGGCCAGGCGCAACGTAATCCTAAGTGAAATTCTTGATCTTCAGTACTTTAAAGTGGTTATGTGCAGTAGATTTGCCTAATGCAATATGTTATTTGGTTTTTTGATTGTTGTTTCCATGAGCATTAGTTGTGAATCTAAGCAAGACGAAATCCTTGATAACTTCCATATTTTCTCCATTTATTATGATGTTATCTACAGCTCCTGTTGTGAGGTTTTGAGTTATCATTAAGGTGGACTCTACTTTGAGGAAGCTCTCCTTCTCGGTGATATTTTGATTGTTTTGCAATCTGAGGGGCTCATTTTCTGGCATTATATCAGACAATATTTTACTGCTATGCATAAAGTTTTCAATGGTGAATCCCTCAGAAGTGGACTGATTGTTTTGTCGTCCTGTCAGTTCTTAGTCTGGAAGCTGTGTTGAAATCTGTTCACCGTGGGTGATCCTGCCTGGTATTTGAAGTACTAGTGGACTAACTCTCAGCATCACAGCAAAGCACAAGCTACCACAGTGCAGCAAATTGACAGATGGGGCACGGGAGGGGAGTTGTCATTGTTAGACACTGTTAATTTGGCTCTAACTCATAGCACCCACAGCCTGTTTCCTCACAGTGAATGTTGGAGACCATTTTTGCAGCCAGTATGCCAATTCATCCCATTGAGGACCTTCTTCTTTTTTTCACCACTCCACTTTACCAAGTATGATATCCTTCTCTAGGGACTATGCTCAGCTGTTAACATGTCCAAAGTATGTGATATGAAGTCTTGCCATTCTCACGTCTAGGAAGCATTCTGGCTCTACTTCCGCCAAGAAAGATTTGTTCCTTCTTCTGAAAGTCCATGGAATATTCAATATTCTTCACCAGCATCATAATTCAAAGACATCAACTTTTATTTTATCTTTCATAATTATTGTCCATTTTCAAGTACATATGAGGTGATTGAAAATGCCATAGTATGATAGTTATATAATTTTATGTCAGTTTGAAGATATGTAAAAGTGTAAGGTTGGTATCCAATCTGTCAATCACACCATAGTCTGATGGTGCCTCTTTGTGGCCATGGCCTTCTCATAAGGAGGGCCCTGGGAACCTCCCCTTCTTTTTGCATTCACCTGACTGCTTCCTGCCCACGTTGAGAGCTGCCAGAGTCTTGCCATGCTTCCATCGACCTTGGGTCCACACGACATTGCAATCACTGGCCTTTGACATCCCTGCATTCTGCATCATTGCATGTAACTGCGTAAGTTGGAAAGGAACTTATGGGCTAGTGTTGGACTTATGGACTTGAGTTGGACTGGCCTGGGATATTTCCTTGAAATAGAAATACTATAATGACTTCTTGATTAAAAACTATTTATTGCACATATATGAGTGTCACTTGATTTGTGTCTCTAGTCAGCCTGGATTACATCCAGTTCTCTGCCATCAAGTTGATTCCAACCCTTAGCAACTCTATAGGACAGGGGAGAGATATCCCTGTGGGTTTCCAATACTGGAACTTTGTATGGGAGCAGAACTGCTGATCTTGTGTTGAGCAACCCAACCGGGTTGGTTCTGATGCATTATGTTTGTAACCACTATACCACTAGGGCTCAGCTGTGCCTTATTCCTCAAAGTGACATCTTTTAACACTGGAAATTGGTCTTCAGCAAGATCTACCAGTGTACTCGTTCATATGACTTATTTTCTTTTTACACTGTTTTGATTGTGATGTGAGGGAAAATCTACAGAGTAAATTGATTTTCTTTACAATTCATGCAATGTTTTATGATATTGATTGCAATACCTACAATGCAATACTACTTTTCCTATTCCCTCCCTTTGTTTGCCGTTTCCATTGGTCTTTCGTTCCCATGCCTTCCTGCCTTCTGAGTAACTCCCTGACAAATGCTGGGCTCTGAATTGTACATCGTTGACAGTATAGGTCTCCTATTTGGGGGCTGAAAGTTGAGCCATGGAGGTGAGGTCAGGTGTCAAATGGGAATTCCACTAGTGCCTATCATATCCTAAGGTTAGTCTTCTTATTTTGAGTTCTACATTTTCCCCAGTTGATCCAGGGCCTACTACTGTGAGCACTTTCAGAGCAATCTGCAGTGAGAACCCTATGCTACCTTGGTCTTCTGGACTCAGCGCTGTGGAGCCTGGGCTTCATGTGGTCAGTGAATCCCTTTCATCTTCTTTTGATGCTATCTGTGTAATTCTGTATTTTGAATTTCTCTTCAATTTTTTCAGCTAGTGAAATGCACATGCTTTTCATTTTTGCTGTCCTAATTCCAGGTCTTTGCACCTTTTAATATAATTCTTTATTCCATCTTTTTGAATTCCCCTTTGAAATTTTATGTTCAGCTTCTTTATTCAGCGTCTTTACTTCATCAATTATTTCTATATTTCTCTCTCTCTTTTTCGTACTTCATCATTTCTTTCATTGGCTTCAGCTACTCCACATTCAAGGTGACATCCGTTTTGTCTTTTCTTTAGTTTCTATCTTTTTAATTATCTTTGAATTTCTTTATTTATGATGTTCTTGATATTATTGCAGAACTCGTATCATCTCAGGTGATTTGTGTTCAATGTGTCAACTTTCTTCTTGAAGTAGCCTCTAATTTAGATGAGATATACTCAAATTCATACTTTGACTCTTGGGGACTTGTTTTAATTTTGTTGGAATTCGAGTTGAATTTGCCATTGATGGTTTGTTCCACAGTTCGTCTCCAGTCTCGTGACTGATGATATTGAACTTCTTTATACCGTAAATACTTGAGTATAAGCCGAGATTTTTCAGCACATTTTTTATGCTGAAAAAGCACCCCAGCTTTGGGGGGTAAAATTAGTTGCCTTGGGTTATACTCGAGTATGTATAGTAGATTATTTCAACAGATATAGTTGATTTAATTCCTGTGTATTTCTATCCAATATACATAATCCATGTCTATGGTTACTGTTTACATCCCTGAAAAATAAATGTTCAATCAATAAGCCATCCTTATTGGAAAATTCTATCATGAGATCTCCCATGTGGCTTCCATCCCCATGGCCATATTTTCTAACTAGTGATCCTCCTCCTTAGTTTCCAATTTTTGCATTCAAGTCATCAGTAATCTTGATTGCATGTTTCATCAATTTCAGACTGAAAAGGTTGGTAAAAACCCTCAATGGCTTTATTGTTAGCATTAGTGGTTGGTGTGTAAATTTGAATAATAACTTTATTAATTATTCATCCTTGTAGGTGTAATATATCCTACACCTAACAATGGTGAACATTGGAATCGATGTTGAAACATTCTCTTTTTTAACATGAAAGTCATCCATTCCTTTCAAATTTGTTACTCTGGTATGTAAACCATATTATTGTGACATTCAAAATGGCCAATACCAGTCTATTTCAGTTCAATAACACCTAGAGTGTTTGATCTTTATGTGTTCCATTTTTTCATGGCTTCCAATTTTTCTAGATCCATATTTCATGCATCCCATCTTCTTGTTAGTGGTTATTGCAGTACTGCTGTTTCTTCTCATTTTGAGTCATTGCCACATCAACAAATATAGGTCCTGAAAACTTTATATCACTAAGGTCAACTCTACTTTGAGGAGACAGCTCTTCCCCAATTATATTTTGAGTGTCTTCCAACTTGAGGGGTTCATCATCCTGCACTATATGAAACAATATTCCACTGCTATCAATGTGCTCCACAAACACCACTATTTTTTTCAGATGTAGATTGGCAGGTTATTCTTTCTAGTCTATTTAGCTTGTAAGCTTTTCTGAAAATTTTCCACCACGGGTAACTATGCTTGTGTTTGAAATACCAGTGGTATATCTCACAGGATCATGATGACTTTCAAGTTATGATAGTTCAAGAACCTGACATGTCTGACAACTTGGCATGCTAGCCTAATTCCGAATGGCCAGCACATCTCTCTTCTTGCTTTCTCTAGTTTCTGTAGACCACTGTACCTGAGCATGCATGGCTTAGGAGGTTGTGGAGTTAATTCTTGCTTCCTGGAGTAACCCTTAACCAATGACCCATAGGAGTTGTTGGACAAATAGCCACACTCCCTCACATTCTGGGCAGAATAACTAGTGGATTTTCTACAGTGTCTCCAGTAAGATTAACCTTCAGTTGCTCACAATTTTAAATTGTTTGATAATGTACTTTTCATTGGCTGCCTTCTTTCCCTTTTCTATTTCCCATTTCCTTATTGATATCTCCCCAGAAAATGGCTTAATTAAAACCTTTGTCTCAGGATCTAATCCTATGGGGAACCCAAACTCAATCACACAAGACATTTGTCAAATCATGGACTTAGTGGTTATATCTATTATATGTGTAGGTCATGGAAGAGGAGAATTCATACCATCCCTTTGAATAGTCACTCGGAGTGCCAACTGGGTCCCCAGCATAGATCCTGGACATCAAAACTCACTGTTTCCTGTATCATAACACTTCCTTTTAGACTTCAGTCATTCAAAAAACTCAACAAATAGCTTGCTGTCTCACTTCAAATTTTGTAGTGTGCAAATATGGCTATGTTTTCATTGTGTGTTTAGCCCTGGACAAATCAGCTTTGACCAGGAAGGTGAAGTCATGTGGAAAAACAAACCAAAAACACTAGCAGCTGTGTGTTGTGGAAGAAAACCCTGTGGATGAAGTGCAATTTTTAGGGAACAGAGACCAGTAAGATAAACCAATAAGTGTCCACTGTTCTGATGTTAAGGAGAACCCTGGTGAGGCAGTAATTAAGCACTTAAGGGCTAATCAATCAGCAGTTCAAACCCACCATCTTCCCCAAGGAAGAGTTACGATGTGGCAGTCTGACCCCCTTAAGATTTACATTTATTACCACTACCAACTGATCTGAGAGGGATAGCATTAGGGGATCCTGGATCGCATTCTTAATGAGCTCTAATGGCAGAGTGGACTCCTCATTGATCTCCTAACCGCAAAGAAAGTGGTTCTAACCTATCAGTTGGTCCATGTGAGAAATATGAGTTTGTCTGCTCTGGTAAAGATTTAAGCCTTGGAAAAATCAAAGGGTGAAGTTCTATTCTATCTTGTAGGGTCTCTATGAGTCAGCTTCAACACAATGATAATGAGTTTGCTTTGGAATTTTGGGATAGAATAGGAGAAATATGTGCAACAAAGTTTAAACTTATTTTAAATGTTCAGTGGTATTGCTCAGAGAGAGATTCTTGGAACCCACAAGACTGTTGTCCTTAGGCACCTTCAGATCTGGAACTGAACTCACTCCCTTGGCTCAATCTTCAGCCAAACAATAGGTAGATCTATAAGGTAAAAAGTAACACTAATCAACTATTTGAATCAAAAGGATATAATTTATTCAAAGATAAAGTTCAGAAGGGTCAGGAAAGAAGGGGGAATGGAAACAGGAAATACAAGGAGGAAGTGCGATAAGTGATATTACGTTGAGCAGATTGCAGTCAATATCATGAAGCAAAATATGTGTGAACTGTCAAATGGAAAATGGATGTATTCTGTAAACCTTCACCCAACTCACAATAAAGAGATTTTTTGTCAGCCTTGGAAACCTATGAGGCAATACTATTCTGTCCTATAGGGTACCCATGAGTTGAAATCAACTCAGTGGCAATGGGATATTGATACTGATGCTTTCTGCCGATTCTAAAAAATAGGGTTATTAGCAATTATTGTGGAAATAGCATGAATGAGACTATGTAAATGGGGTTGGTTACAGATAAATTCTTGTAAATGTTAAAGGATAAGTGATTGAGGATGGACTTACCCAAAAAGAGAAAATTATTGCAAGACTTTGTTCCAGGGATAAAATAAAAATAGGTTTCCTGTGGGTAAGACTTAAGCCTATAGATATGGAATTTAAGGAACTGGTATTCCATGATGGTCACCTTCCCGACACAATCACTCAAGACAAAAAGTGGGTGTATAAACAAATGAGGTGAAGAAAGCTTATGGAGCCTAGCTATCAAAAGATAAAGAGTCTAGGGTTTTAAAAACTAGAAGGTTCACAAGTGGCCATCTAGCTTAGAAGCAATAAAGCGCACATGAAAGAAGCACACCAGCCTGTGTGATCACAAGATGTAGAAGGGATCAGGTATCAGGCATCAAAGAACAAAAAAATCATATCATTGTGAATGAGGGGGGGTACAGTTAGGGGATCCAAGATCTATCTGTAGGCAACTGGACAACCCCTTACAGAAGGGTCGCTGGGAGGAGATGAGCCAGTCAGGATGCAGTGTAGCAACGATGAAACATATAACTTTCCTCTCATTCCTAAATGCTACCGCGCCCACTATCATGATCCCAATTCTACCTTACAAACCTGGCTAGACCAGAGAATATACACTGGTCCATATAGGAACTGGAAACACAGGGAAACCAGGACAGATGAACCCTTCAGGACCAGTGCTGAGAGTAGCAATAACAGGAGGATGGAGGAAAGGTGGGGTAGAAAGAGGGATCTGATTACAAGGATCTACATATAACCTCCTCCATGAGGGAGGGACAACAAAAAAGTGGGTGAAGGTAGATGTCGGACAGTGTAAGATAGGACAGAATAATAATTTATAAATTATCAAGGGTCCATGAGGGAGGGGAAGGGGGAAGGAGGGGAAATGAGGAGCTACTACCAAGGGCTCAAGTAGAAAGCAAATGTTTTGAGAATGATGATGGCAACAAATGTACGCAGTGGATGTATGTATAGATTGTGATAAGAGTTGTAGGAGCCCCCAATAAAATGATTCTTTTTAAAAACCTCAAAGAGCAAAACACACTATGGTTTATTATACATCAATGATACTTCAATAAAATTACATAAAAAAGGGGAAAAAGAAATGGAATTTAAGGTAAAGAAAGTATTCCCTTTGAGGACCATATTGCAAATATATATTTAGGCAGGCAATTAGATAAAGACATTTTAAGTCTGGGCTTCTATACCTGCCATCTGTCTGTTATGAATAGTATAATTAGCAACTAGAATCTCTCACACAAAATCAACTCAATATGGTATTTCTGGTCTGACCTCCGTGGTGTTCTACTCTGCTTTGATGGAGCTCATCATATCATGACTCTATAACAAGATTGAGGAGTTATTTGCATTCTTATGTGGAAGGTAAATCTGTTTGGCCATTCTGTTAGACTAGTTCATTTTCTTTCCTACCATCCCATCTGCCATTTTAATTCAAAACAAGGAGAAAAGCATGTATGTGCCTTTTGAGGAAGGAGAAGATTTTGGTGTGGAAGAAATTCTCTTCTAGACTGCAAGGTAAGTATTTACCCCCTCTAGCCCTATTGGAGGAGGGGAAAAGGAAGAGAGACAAGGCAAAGAGAACAACATAGTTAGTTTCATGCCTCCTTACTTGACCTGGGGATTGAGGGGAATATCAGTGACTATGGACCTGTTGTGCTCCCCATTTGGAAGCATGAAGAATAGAGGCTGCCAGGCAGAGCAGCCCTCTGGGAAGTCACTGAAGACAAACATATAGAGAGTGCCATCAAGTCTACTGTGATCCATGGAGACCTTATATGAAATGGAATGGAGTGCTGTCTGACCTTGCACCATCGTCACACATTCCTGAATGTTGAAGTCCATTGTTGCAGCGATTAGGTCAATGTGCCTCAATAAGGATCTCCCATGTCCCTCTATTTCATCAAATATGATGTCTTCCTCTAGCAATTGTCCCCTGATAGTGTGTCCAAAACACATTAGTCAGTCAGTGTTCTCTTGTGATCCATAAGGTTTTCGTTCAGTAATTTTTGGAAGTGGACTAGCAGGCCCCTCTTCCTTGTCTGTCTTAGTCTAGAAGCTTCACTGAAACCTGTCCACCATGGGCAATCCTGCTGGTATTTGAAATTCTGGGAACAGAGCTTCCAGCACCATAACAATACACAAACCATTATAGTACAACCAACTGACAGATGAGTGGAGGATATCTATATCTATATATGGAGAGAGAGAGAGTAAAACTGGCAATGCAGTCTGATTAGGCAGTATTCTGATAATCTGCTGCTAACAGAAAGTATCCCCACAAATAACATCTTAAAGTAATGATAATATCAATTTTGCTCACAAATCTGCAATCTGGGCAGAGCTCAGCGAGGACACTAGTTTTGGCTTCATCAAGCATTAGCTGGGGTAGCTCAAAGGACAGAGGCTGCAGCTCTCTTAAGACTCACTCCCTCACACGACTGATACTTCTATTGGTTGGAGCTCAAGAAGAACCCTATATGTGACATTTTCATTTGGCTTGGTCTTCCTTGCAACATCCTGACAGGGTCCCAATGGTGAACAACCCAATACGACCAGGTGGAAGTCACAGAGCAACACTTCTGCCATAGTCAAAGGCCTGCCAAGATGCAAGGAAGAGGGAAAGCAGGCCCTGTTTCTGGAAAAATGAACACAAATTCATCTTGTAACAAGAGAATGTGCGATGTGCAACATTAGGACAGTCATCTTTGAAGGACACAACCTGCCATGAGCCAAGATACAGAGACAGATTTCTACGAAAACGAAAGGGCAGGACTTAGACTTAAAGATAAAGCCACAGACTTCATAGGACAAGAGCAATAGGGAGACAAGCAAAGGAAAGCTCTAGGACGCAAGCCTAACATGGCTAAAGATAGGGACAATGTCAGGACTGAACTGGAAGCAAGCAGACACCTGTGCAAGGCAGAACCCGTGAAGTTGTGAGTGCCTTCAAAGCTAAGTCAAAGTACCTTGGGGCGTGAGAAGGGAAGGAGCAGGAGAAGGAATTAATGGGTAGGTTTATGGAATTTGTAGGTCTGGAGACAGAGCATCAGGAATAGCTGGGTTCTGGCACTCAGTTGAGACCATCAGAGTTTGAACCTTTTCCTTTCAGAGCTGTTTCCTTTTGAGTTTCACGCAGGCTTCCTGATGACAGCTGTAGTTTTATCTAGAAGCTCAGGAATTCTATTAGAGAGAGGCTCTTTTCCTTTCTAATCATTGGTGGTACTATCAGGTAAGCATTGGATTGCTAACTGCAAGGTTGGCAGTGCTACCCTACCAGCTACCTCATAGGGAAAAAGATGGAACTTTCTGCTCACATAAATATTTACAGTCTGAGAAACCCCACAGGGACCTTCTATGATTCAAAATGGACTCATTGGCAATGGGGCAATTGTTTCTGGGGCATTTTTTAGGGTTAGATATCATTAACCTAGCATGAGTCTCATACTGAGTCTGACCCAGTCCCTTTGGACAGAGGAAAGTCATGCCCTGACTAGCCAGGCCTGGAGCTGGCAGATTGGGTCAATGCCAGCAGAAGCATGGAGATGGAGCATGGTGGAAGAGTGATCCCAAAGATACAAGCCATGTGCTGTGAGTGGAAGAAGGGCAAATGAATGCTGCATTAATTAACCAGTCATTGACAAAATGAGGTTGCATGACAAATGGCTCCAAAACCCAGCAGTTCAACAAACAGCCCAACCCCTTCCCTCCCACACACACAGTTCTTAAAATTCAGGATCAGGGAGATTAACTGGAACTTTGAACTTGGCACTTCAGGGCTTGGAAGAGGTGACAGTGCATGTAAAGGCCTTGGGGCAGGAGAGATCTTGGTGTGACTGAAAGCCCAGAAGAAGACTAATTTGGGGGAGGTGAGATAATAGGAATGGAGTTTTCAGTGAGCATTTCCTTGAGAGCCTTCAAGCGAAAGCGATTTTTCTATATTCATGTTTTAGAAGTAGATCTCCACCCATTGGGTAAAGCTTTGGGTATTGGATTGGTGTCGGTATGCAGGAAAAAAATAAATGGGCTTGTTATGGATTAGGAGCCTGGGGTAGTCACCTAATCTTGTGTCAAGTTAAGGATTAGGAGTGTAGGCGTGGAGTTTAGGCTGCCAATCTGGAGAAAGTCAGTGAGACTTTTATGTGGGCATAGCCTCCTTCTGAGAACTCTGAGAAATCTGGTACTTCCTCCTTGGAGGTGGAAGACACCTCTCGCTCTCTCTCTCTCTCTGCTACTCCTTGGGAGACATTGCAGAAGGCAAGCCAAATGGATGCGACCAGACCTCTGAAGCCAAAGAAGCCTCAGAGAGATCGCTGCCAGCACTGAGATGCTTACAATGCCACTGGATCCACAAGACTTTCCACCCATTGGCCTGTGAGTATCCTGCATTCAGCATCACTGCACATGTTTTATGGGTCTGAAAAGGAATTTATAGATTGGTATCAGACATATGGGCTAATATCAGACTTATGGATTTGATGTGCACTGGGCTGGGACGTTTGCTTAATGTACAATTACTGTTTGATATAAAACTCTCTCTCTGGATTTATAAGGTAGAATTAGACCAGAACATGTACTCTGGTACAGAGAGGAGCTGGAAACACAGGGAATCCACGACAGATGATCCCTTCAGGACCAGTGGTGAGAGTGGCAATACCAGGAGGGTGGAGGGAAGGTGGGGTAGAAAGGGTGAATCGATTACAAGGATCTACATAAAATCTCTGCCCTGGGGGACAGACAACAGAAAAGTGGGGGAAGTGAGATGTTTGACCTGTAAGATATGACAAAATAATTTATATATTACCAAGGATTTATGAGGGAGGGGGAGAAGGATGGTAGTGGGGAAATGAGGAGCTGATACGAAGGGCTCAAGTAGAAAGCAAATATTTTGAGAAGGATGAGGGCAACACATGTACAAATGTACTTGACACACAATGGGTGGATGGATGATGGATGGATGGATGGATGGATGGATGGATGGATGGATGGATGGATGGATGGATGGAATGACTGTGATAAGAGTTGTATGAGCCCCCAATAAAATTATCAAGGGTTCATAAGGAGGGGGGAGTAGGAAGGGAGGAGAAAAATGAGGAGCAGGTGCCAGGGGCTTATGTGGAGAGCAAATGTTTTGACAATGATGAGGGCAATGAATGTATAAATGTGCCTTATAATGGATGGATGGATGGATGGATTGTGATAAGAGTTGTATGAATCCCTAATATAATGATTAAATAATAGGGAAATGATTTTTAAAAACCACCAACTCTCTCTCATACACATGCGTCTCCCTCGATTTTCCTCTAGCATACCCAGACTAATACACAGTTCGCCCCTGTCCTATAGGGCCGCTATGAGTTGGCATGGACTTGAGGGCAGTGGGTTTGTTAGGGCTTTGGAGTTCAGCAGGCCTTTGTTGGTGTGTTTGAGTCTATTTTTGTAGCTGTTGTGTGCAGGTCAGTGGCTCATCTTCCAGCACTCTATAGGACCATATTTTGTTGTGACCCATAAGGCTTTCATTTGTTAATATTTGGAAGTAGATCACCAGGTCTTTCTTCCTAGTCTGCCTTAGGCTAGAGCAGTGGTTCTCAATCTGTGGGTTGTGACCCCTTTTGGGGTCCAGCGACCTTTTAACACGAGTCACCTGATTCATGGCAGTAGCAACATTACAGTTATGAAGTAGCAAGGAAAATGATTTTATGGTTGGGGGTCACCACAACATGAGGAATTGTATTAAAGGAAGGTTGAGCACCACAGGGCTCGAGGTTCCCCTGAAGCCTGCCCATCATTGCTGACCCTTCTGGGGTTTGTCATATCGGTGGCACAGCTTCCAATTTCACAGCAGCACTCTAGCTACCACTGCACCACGAACTGATAGACAGGTGGTGGACTGTTCTTAAAAGCCACCTGATTTACGATGCTTTGTTTTGACAGCCCTGGAAAATGGATACAGAATCTAGTTTCATAGTCAATGCAAGACACACCTTGGGGCAGTAGGGATGGCATGAAGTGAATAGATTCAAAGTATATTTTAGGGAGAGGAAGGATGACAGTTAATGCCTGGGGGGTGTGCAAGAAGGAAGGAAGCAGAGACACCATTGATATTAAGTGCCTGAGTTAAGACAGGAATTTCCAGGGAAGCTGGTGGGTCATGATGGGAGAATTTCACACTCCCCGGGGACAGGGGGAGCATTGATTAGTTCATATGTCTGCGCATCTTCTCAGACAATAGAGGCTTTGTCATCCTCAAATGAAGCATGCAGTTGGAGCTCAGAGAGGGCATGCAGTGCAAATGAAGACTGGCTTGGTTGAGATGGGTGGACCAGGGCCACTAGTCAATTCTGAGGAGCTTCAGAAAACCTGCCCAGTGTCTCTTGGAGAGTGGGCATGTCTCATGGCCACAGAGGGCCTTTTAATGTTTCACCTCCCACTGCAGCAGCGAGAGGCTCTATCAGCTCATCCTGGAAAGGAAACATACTACCTGCCATCAGGTTCATTTCTTCAAAAAGGATGGAAGAATACAAATGAAAGACTACAGTTTGAAGGGGTCTTAGGCAGACTATCAGGCTCATTAAAGCTTCATTTATTAAAACTTCATTATTCAGAGACATTCTCCAAGTAGGATGTATGCTGGGGTGGGGGTGGGCATGAGGAGGAACGCTTGGAGCAGGGTAGGGGAACAACCCCACACCCCCAAAAAATACCTTCCCAAGAAGCAATTCCAGTGGGCACAGATTAGATAGAAGTTTCATCCTCTGGTCACTTGATGTTTGTCCCTCTCTTTTATCTGAATGCTCTTTCCACATTGCTCAGATGAAGCATCAAATTTATATTAAAATGCAAGTTAGGAAGCATCATCCCCAACCAACCTTGTTCATCAAAATGGTAGTGCTCTCTCCGGGTACCCTGAGTTCAGTTTGTCAACAAGCTGAAGCAGTTGAGCTGGGGCTCTGTGAGGCCCAGGAGCATGAGTTCATTAATATGTGACCCATAATGCCTTGCTGGGTTTATGCCAACAAAGCCCTGTCACTCCTTACCTTAGGATTTACTCACTCTTTGAAACAGGCATTTATTTACACACAGTTTGACCTCATGATGGTGTTCAGCAGATGTGGATCTTACTTATTTGCATTGTTCTGTGACAGTTGCAAAATTCGTTAGTGGCTCAGGGATCAATCCTCTGTGGACTGCCCCGAAGCTAGATGAAGCAAGCGGGTTCTCCCTGATTCATCCTCCCTCCTTAGCAATGCTTGCTAGTCAGGATAACATAGTGCCCATTAAAGAAACTGCCTGTGTCACTTTAAATTTGTGACCTGGGCGGGAGGGAGGGTCATGATCACAAGTGACAGAAACTGACGCTTGACTAACTTAGGGAAAAAGGCCTAATGGTGGATAAATGTTGGGAAGACAAGAAAATGTGGCAAATGCCTGGGCAATCTCAGGGCTGTGAAGCAGGTAATGGCGAAACACTCCTCCTGAGGCCAAAGCGTGCCCTCTGTAGTACATTAAATCACATTCACACACACCCATTCATGTTCACATGGGACCTGAGGCTATGGCCTTACTTGGAGAGGAGGTCTTGGCAGATGTGCTTAGATAAGTATTTCAAGAGCTCCATCTTTCTGGGTTTAGATTTCAGATGGATACTACATGCACTGATTGGTGTGTTCTTATAAGAAGAGGAGTGGGCACACAGAGACCCCGTGTGAAGACACTGGCAGAGATTGGATCAGTGCATCTATAAGCCAAGAAATATCAAGGATTAGCAGCAGTGACCGGAAGCAGAGAGAGGCTACTTTGATTCTCCTTCAGAGTTCTCAGAAGGAATGAATCTTGCCCACACCTTAATTTTAACCCATTGTCCTTCAGAAAAGTGAGAGAACAAATGCCTGCTGTTTAAGTCACTCGATTGGTAGCCATTTGTTACAGCTACCCAAAAGAACCATTATGGATTGATCTGTAGCCCCCTCAAAATATGTGAGAAATTTGAACCTTGGTGGACATGATCCTGTTTGAAAAGAAGGGAGTTCTTTTGTAATATAAATGAGGCCGTATGGCCACTGGAGATCCCTTCATAGAGGGGTTTAGAAGAGGAGATGGGTCAGTCAGGGTGCGAGGTAGTACCGATGAAGAACACAGCTTTCCCCCAGATCCTGTATGCTTCCTCCCCCCAACTACCATGATCCAAATTCTACCTTGCAGGGCTGGATAGGGCAGAGGTTGTACACTGGTGCATATGGGGGCTGGAGGCACAGGGAATCCAGGGTGGATGATACCTTCAGGACCAAAGGTGTGAGGGGCGATGCTGGGAGAGTGGAGGGTGAGTGGGTTGGAAAGGGGGAACTGATTACGAGGATCCACATGTGACCGCCTCCCTGGGAGATGGACAGCAGAGAAGGGGGGGAAGGGAGACTCGGGATAGAGCAAGATATGACAAAATAACAATGTATAAATTACCAAGGGTACATGAGGGAGGGGGGAGCGGGGAGAGAGGGGAAAAAAAAAAGAGGACCTGATGCAAAGTGCATAAGTGGAGAGCAAATGCTTTGAGAATGATTGGGGCAGGGAATGTGCGGATGTGCTTTATATAATTGATGTATGTATATGTATGGATTGTGATAAGAGTTGTATGAGCCCCTAATAAAATGTAAAAAAAAGAAAATGATTAGGGCAAAGAATGTACAGATGTGCTTTATACAATTGATATATGTATATGTATGGATTGTGATAAGAGTTGTATGAGTCCTAATAAAATGTTAAAAAAAATGAGGCCATATGAGAATAGGCTTGAGCCTAAACCTAAACACTTCTGAGTTAAAGGCCAGGATAGACCCAGTAACACACAGTACGGGGAGAAAGATAGAGAGGAATGCCAAGGAACTTTCTGGTATCCACAAAGAAGGACCCTGACCTAGAGTCGCACCCCAAATTTGAACCTGTAAGCTCCAAAGCAGGGGGAAAAGTGTTTTAAGGCTACTGACTTGTTGGATAATTTTTGGTTAAGGAGATTAAGACAGGAACTTAAGACATCCTCCAATCCTTCCTCTGGCTTCGTTCCATTTTTCTCACATTCAAGAGTCCTCCTAGAGGATTCAGTCAGGTTGTTGTTGTTGTTGTTGTTGTTGTTGTTGTTGTTGTTGTTGTTCAGTGTCATAGGGAGGGTTTGGATTCATTGTGACCATACATACAACATAATCATACACTGCCCAGTCCTGTACCATTCTCACCGTTGTTCTTAAGTTTGAGCCCATTGTTGCAGCCACTGTGTCAATCCCATTTGTTGAGGGCCTTCCTCTTTTCATTGCCCCTCTACTTTCCAGAACACGATGTCCTGCTCCAGGGACTGATCTCTCCGGACAACATGTCAAAGTTAAGGCGAAGTCTCATTATCCTTGCCCTGAGGAACATTCTGGCTGTACTTCATCCAAGTTAGATGGGTTTGTTCTTTTGGCAGTCCATGGTGCATTCATTACTCTTTTACATCACTACTAATCAAATATATCTATTCTTCTTTGGTCTTCCTTATTCAGGTTTCAACTTTCACATGAATATGAGACAGTTGAAAATACCATGGCCTGGGTCAACCCGCCCCAGTCCTCAAAGTAATCTCTTGCTTTTCAACACTTTAAAGAGGTCTCGTGTAGCAGATTTGACTAGTGAAATGTGTCATTTGTTCTCTTCTCTGCTGCTTCCATGAGAATTGATTGTGGATTCAAGCAAGACAAAATCCTTGACAATTTCGATCTTTCCTCCATTTATCATGATGTTATCAATAGGTCCAGTTGTAAGGGTCTGGGCTTTCTTTACATTGAGTCATAATCCAAACTGAAGGCTTTAATCCTTCATCTTCATCAGCACGTGAATCAAGTCCTTCTCATTTTCAGCAAAATTGTGTCATCTGTATAATGCAGGTTGTTAATAGGCCTTCCTCCAACCTGATGCTCCATCAGGCACTGCCCCTTAATGAGTTTAGGTCATGAAGGATAGTCCTCCATAGGCACATTGATTATTACACTACCACCCTCACATAATAAATTCAGAGAGAGAAAATTTCCCCAAAGCAATGGAAAGGTTACTAGAGAAGTGGAGGGTGCTAAAAGCCAAAGGTGACACAAACTGGAAATCAATACTAGTTTTCAATACCTGCAGTCATCTAATAGTTCACTGCAATATCTAAGGAAAGGTGAGGAGAACTGGGGCAATTCCATTAAAAAAAAGACAATGCAGGGTATATAAGTCCGTCATTCCTCTGGAGAAGAAAAACACATAGTTGGGTTGTAGAGCTTTGTTTGCTAATCAACCGAATGTAGTTGTAAGGCAGGGGTGTGTGTGTGCGCGTGTGTGTGTGTGCGTGCGTGTGTGTGTGTGTTGAAGGGAGGGGCTTGCCATTCTATTTCATAGCCAGGAGAAAGATGAGCCTCTTCCCATATCTTTTGCTCTGTGGCAAGTTACTGATCTACAAGGAACTTTTATTTGACAAGGACATTGCCGAGCAAAAAACGGGAAGCTTGTGTTCATCTCTGCTGAGAGGTGGAGTCAAAGAGATGGGCTTTATGACAGACACCCTGATCGTGCAACCAAACTATGAAATGGCCTCATACATTCAACACACATTTGCTGCACCTTCCCAGTGTGTTGCCCAGATATTACCAGGCAGAGTGTTTTATGGGCAGCATTTTAGAGTTAGGCAGGCAGAGGGAGTGTCTTTGTGGGTGTTGCCTTTACCAGTCCTTGGATTGTTCTGGGACAGGCATGTCTTTTTCCTCTAAAGTAACTGATTGCGTGTAAAGAAGGAGTCTCCTCAGTAAGACGGGTTGAACCAAACCCAACCTATGACAATCATCTCAATTGGAACACATAGCGACCCTATACAAATACCTGTAGGGTTTCCAAGTTTGTAACTCTTTTGGGGGGGTCAACTACCATATCCTTCTCTTGCAGAACCACTACAGAGTTGAGTGTTGTGTTAGCAGCTGAATGCTTAATCACTGTGCCCATTTTGTTTGCTGAGCCGCCCTCAAAACACTGAACAGGTTTTCTGGGTACCAAGCATGTCCACTTCTATATCATGCCTAGGGTGTTTTCTCCAAGTTGATAGGAGGTGCAAATCAGTTACTAGGGGTTTGGCAGAGTCAGTATGGAAACTGGGAGGGTGTGTGAAATTTGAACCAGAGTAGAACAATTCCAAGACACTTCCTAGGGATTCCTGGCATATAATATGCAAATGATAGTCAAGATATATAACTGTGTCTCTGTTCTTGGTTCTGTCAGTACCTGGTGTGGCCACAAAGGAGAAACCTGGTCTCCTGCTATTTTGAGCATCTAGTGTGAATGACAGGAGATAAGTCACATGCTAATGAACCCTGGTGGTGTAGTAGTTAAGCACCATGGTGCCCGGCTATCAAAGCATATAGCGTCTGGGGTCTTAAAGGCTGGAAGATAAACAGGGGGCCATGTAGATAAGAAACAACAAAGTCCACATGGAAAAAGCACACCAGCCTACACCAACATGATCGCTGAAGACAAAGCGGGTGCATAAGCACATGTGAGCATGTTTTCTTGATGTGCACTCACCCTTTACATACAACTCTCTTATACATACGTGTTTCTGTGGATTTGTTTCTCGAATGCACCCAGACTAACATAAGCAGCGTGGAACGCATTTTAGAAGCCTAGACAAGGGCAGGGCAGGATATTCAGAGGGACTGGATCCAGAATTAGAGAGGAAGGAGCCCTGGTGGCAAAACGGGCTGCTAGCTCCCTGTCCCAAGGGGGACAATGAGACTGCTGGCTCCCATGAACATTTACAGTCTTGAAAACTCCATACAGGGTCACTGTGGTTGGAATCCACTGGACGGCAGTGACCTTTTGGGATTGAAGGTGGAAGCCACCAATGACTTCCTGCCATTGAGCCAAGGAGCCTCCGGAGAGTGTGTGAACTTCTGGAATGCAGTGAACAACCTCTGCACATCTGCTTTTCGTGCTGCCCAAGTCATGCCCTTGGCCTTTGCTTAAACATATTCATCCAGAAGTGAACCATCACAGCTGCTCCCTCGGGAAGCTGGGGGCTGAGCTCTCTGGTTCCACTCTGTCAGCATTTCTGGTCCGGGTACCTCCCCTCTGCCCCGGCACAGGCAATGTGCTTTTGGAAGCAGTGCTCCCTGGGTAGTGGGTGTGATTTGCCTCCTCTGGCCTAACATGATGAATGCTGAGAGGGGGTGGATACTAGGGGGTTAAACTCCCTGAACTTTACCTAGCCCAGGGGAAAACTTATTATTTAAAGTAAGCTTTAGACAGAATCTTTAGAAAGAGAAATGGTTAACTTTATGTACACAATTACTCCCCAACACATAGGCTCAACCTCATAGGCTGTGGATGACCTTGAGCAGGTGCTCAGTCACAATGGGTTTCTATCAGGATTGAGAGTTCAGCTCTCTCAACTCTCCAACTGGTTATTGGCACCATAGTCTCGTTTCTATTTTTGTATTTACTTTGTTTTGAGGGGGAAAAGACTCCCAATCCAACTATATTTTATTAGGAACTCCTTTGCTAAGTTTTACACAAGAAAAAGGCACAAACTGCTGTTCTGGATGAAGGAGAGGATCCGCATGAGGCCACAATTGTGTCGGAAGGACCCACAGCCACAGTGACTTAAATAAAATGACACCCATTCTGTCCTGCTGACTCTGACTCATAGTGACTCTGTGTAGGGATCCTGAAGTTGCTACCTTTACAGGAAGCAATAACCTCATCTTTCTCCTGTGGAATGACTAGTGGCTTTGAACCAGCGACCTTGCTCTTAATAGTCCAACACTATCCAGCATTACCACCTGGGCTCCTGAAAACTTAAATAAGACATAGAAAACAAACAACTTTGTCACAAAATTGTGACTGAAGACAGATCAATTCATGGAGTTTCAGGAGGGCCTGTGAGAGCATGAGCGGGACCTTCATTGGGATGTGCACACTACCGTATATCGTTGAGTGTGGCCCGGGGAGTGGATGCAAGCACACTGCTTGAGGGACAAGCTTTCCACTGCCAGTCAGCAGTAAGAAAGAACTCAATGGTGGCTGAATCTGTGGCCCCTCAAAATGGATGTAGGGTCTCCACATAGACTCTCACTGTGAGCCACAGCCTATTGCTCAAAATTTAAGCTCAAATACGACTTAAACGCCAAACATTCTGTTTCCTTAAAATAGGGTACTGCCAGGAACAGCTAGAAGTCTGCATGACCTATCAGATCTCAACGCCGATCTCAAATCACTTCACATGATCCATTCTACCAGGCATGTCAAGGACAACTAGAGGTCTGCATGAGCGAGCCCAAATCGCCTCCTCACTTACCCATTCCAGAGGCTGTGCCTGTATAACCTATCGACTAACACATTCCCATATGCCGTGGTTATGAAACCAACCATCATGCTGGAATAAGGACCAATCACGATGCAAGGGTCAGGGTCAATGGGAAAGCAAAATAGGGGCTGAGGGGAGCCAAGAGGGGTCGCTTCACTCAATCCCTAAACCTGATCTAATGTCACTAGACTGGGGTCTTCCTCACATCTCAAGGGCACCTGATTCATGATTGAAGTGAATTGTGCTTATTCAATCTTTGTTCTGCTTGCTGTCCTGCTGTGCTGCATCCTCTTCTTGCTTTTTTGTGCATGGCTCCCTCTGTTGTGGTGACAAATGGCTTGAGAGGGATTTGACATAGGGAGAAAGCCCACCCACATCAACTGTCACCAGAAGCAGACACTAAGTCCATTTCTCTCACCTCACAGAACTATGCACACCAGACACTGGTAGGGCTGTCTGGGAGGGGAACACTTAGTGCAGTGGTTCTCAACCTGTGGGTTGCGACACCTTTGGGAGTCATATGACCCTTTCACAGGGCTCACCCAATTCATAACTGTAGCAAAATTACAGTGATGAAGTAGCAAGAAAATCATTTAATGGTTGGGGGAGGGGGGCATCACCACAACAAGAGGACCTGTATTAGGAAGGTTGAGAACCACTGCCCGAGTGTGTTTAGGACTTTGCTGCCCTCAAGGTCATCAGACATTCCTGATGGCAGAGCCACTGCAGGAAGCCCTTCTGGGAAATGCCCTGAAGACAGGTCTCAACCAACTCCACCCTCACCCTCTGAGATCCTAATCATAGGATGCATGGAAATGCTCCCTGCCTCTTCGAAGGCTGTAAGTCCATGGGAGCAGAAAGCCTCCTCTTTCTCCCTTGGAGTGGTGGCTGGTGAGTTCAAACTGCTCACTTTCTGGCTAACATAACCCACAGACCAGCTCCCCCTGAGCTCAGTTTGGTTTGCCGCACAGCACACATTGTTTGGAACCTACTGAAATAGCTATGCACATGTGCAGGTTGGGGGGATTTCGCACAAGATGCAGTTTTCCACCCTCTCTTGGCAAAAATAATTTTTGCAAAAGGCTTGTATTCTCTTCTGGATCTGAGTAGCAGCTACTCTCATGAAGTCATAGCACATACATTCATGCTACAGTCCTCCCAACTCCCTAATGTCTTACGCCGAGTCTGCTCCATGCTTTTCTGTGTCCTACATGGCAGCTGTAGGCACCCAAGGCATGGGCTCTGCAGCCTGGGTCCAAATCTCTCCTTCCCACTTCCTCACTGTGTGGTCCTAGGGTCATGACTTTAGAGTTGTATGAGCCCCTAATAAATTGTTAAAAAAAATGATCCTCAATTCTATCTGAATCCTTGCCATAGCTCCAAGTTGCCTTAATAAACACGAGCAAGAAAAGTACCTCTGGCAGCAGACCGCTCAGGTTCAAATCCAGGCTCTCTAACTTATTGACTATGCGACCTTGGGCAAACCTGGACCTCTCTGTGCTTCCAAAGATTCACTTTCCAAAAGGGAAGTCATAAGCCAACTTTTCTTATTCCTCACTGGGTTGCTTTGAAGATGAAATGAGACATCTGTCTAAAAATGCTTCTGACCATCCCTTGGTTCTCACAGCTCCACAAATGCTATGGATTATTGTTATAAGATTATGAATGATTTTTTTCCAAGGGTAGTGCAAAGATTAACATCAGTGCTACTTCTCTCTGACAAAATATCAATCCAAATTTCTAAAGAGCAGGGTCTGAACGGATGCGCTGTTAACAGCATCTTGCTTTTCTCCCATCACTTGTCACAGTAAATCTGATAAGAAATGCTGGGCTAGGGCTGGCAGCCAAGCCCCTCACTGGCAGCGTGCAGGACCTCAGGTTGTTGACAGGCCAAGGGGCATCACAATGGCAAGAGGAGACTCCACAAAGAGCCCCTGATTCCTCCCCCACGCCCTCCTTCCTCACGTTCAGGGTTAAACGTCAAAATACTATTTTTTTGTCACCTGGTGAAATAATGAGCCCCCATTCCCGTTGCCTTGGTATCATCAGAGCGCAACAGCCACGTGGGGTAATCGCTGTCTCCGTGTTAATGCTGCTCACTTCAAACATTTTCACAGGCCCTGGCGAAATGAAACCTGTGCTTTCTACCTAGGTGGAGTTTGAGGCGATTCAGCCCATTTGCTTCTGCTGAAGAGGCTACCTCAGAAAAACAGGAAATAAAAACATAGAGGGTGCCATTGACATTAGGTTTCTCATTCTCTTCCTTTCTTCCCTACCTTCCTTTCTTCTTCTTGCCCTTCTCTTTCTCTTTTCTTCCTTCCCTCCCTTTGCTCACGTGTTCCTGCCTGCCTTCACCTTCCATCTTCCCTCCCACACTCCTCCATTTCTTCTTCGCTCCTCTCTCCCCACCGCCACCTTTCTCCTTTCCTTCACTTCCTTTTCCCTTCAGCCTCCCAGTCTCCCTCCTTCACTCTCTCCCTTTGCTCCTTCCTTTCCCCACCTTGTTTTGATCCAGTGATTTGTACTCCTTTCTTCCTCTCATCCCACCCATCCCCATTGCTGGAAAAACATCAGTTCCTTGTGGCGCTGGTTTCTTGGCGCCAGACCCTGTTCTTTGGGTGTTCACAAGTTTGCGTCCTGTGTGCGAACATAAGACAGACATATGATCAGGGTTGGACAGAAGATGGGATTTGACAGGTGTACTGCATCCCAAATCTCCAGGAGGCAAAGGTAAAGTCAGGCTCCTGCCTTTAAGGTTATGTCTCCCATTGTAACTGCATCCCACAGAGGCTCCTGCCTCCTGGCAACCTGAGGCCTGCTGCCTGCCTTCCTCTAGCTCCTGGGGAATTGGGGCAGCAGTGGCAAGAACAACAAAAATCCCCAGGAGTTGACAAGAAGGGAGGCTGCCTTGCTCGAGAGATGGCCCCCTCACCCACCTGCATGTTGTTGAGATGCAGGTTCTCATCCCTGTGGCTGGGCAAGAAACGCCCCCTCCCCAAACGCAGTGGCTTCAAACAAGGACCATCATCGTGTGGTTGCTGGGAGGCCACTGGGTGGTGCTTGGAGTCTCCCATGAGTTGGCAGTCACATGGGAGCTGGGGCAGGGGCCTCTGGTGACTCCAGTGCCTACATGTGCACTCAGAGGGCTGGAAGCTGAAGGTGGGTGCTTAGCTGGGTTGTTGGTTGGAGTGTCTCCACGTGGCCTTTCCAGGCGGCTCAGGCTTCTTTCAGCATAGTGTCCGGGTGCTGAGAAGTGTCCTGAGAGGTAGCACGTGGAGGCTGGACATTCTAAGGGTGAGCACTCAAGAAGAAGTCTTTGAAGGGATTTTTCAGAAGCTGTGAAGCACTTTGTGGGAGGGAAGGGGGTTGCCCAAACTAGATGTCACAGTGTCATCTTCTCCATAATCTATTGGTCACAGAGGTCATGGAACATCCCAATTTAAGGGGAAAGGGCATAGACTCTACCTTCCTATAGGTAACCTGTCAAGGAATTTGGGGGTCACATACGAAGACTGGGAGACCCTGGATGGCACAAATGGTTAAGGACTCAACGTATCAAGAGGTGGGCAGCTGCACCCCTCAGAAGAAATAACTAATGGCCTGCTTCTAGAAGCCCACAGGCTTGAGAATCCTGTGATGTGTAGTTTCTCCCTGGCACCCAGGGGGTCCTCGGGAACCAGAACCAACACAAGAGCAATGGGTTGGGTTTTTGTTGGTTTTGTTTGGGCTAATATTAAAACGACTAGTATGAAATTATATATGTATTGTGTTTAACTCTCAGGACTCTGATTATGCTGAAGTTGAACAAAACCGTCTGCCTCTTCTATGAACACCAGCCGATGGAGGCAAAGGGTGAGGGTCTAGAGGAAGAATGAATGTCCCATTCCCGTCCTTATGTTTCAGTTGTCCTTAAAGGGCACAGGGGACAAACCAGACGTCTTTGATATGATTTTAGCCTAATGATGTGCTAGTATGATGATGAGCAGCCTGAAAAGTGGTTTTAACTAATGTGATCCAATATTTGAAAAGTTGACGATTTCACATCGAATTTTATATTCTCAGCATCTCAGTTACAAACAGAAAATCAGGCCTTAAAATCCTTGCATTTCCCCAAGGCAACAACAGTCTGGAGCTAGAATTTGAATGTCCCCTGTGGATGAGCTGACACGTGCCTGTTAACCACAGTCTCCATCCATCCCTATTGCCCCCAAAACAGAGGTTGGCTACAAGTATCCTTTATCTATATGGCTAAATAGGTTAGTTAGTTGGATTGGGTTGCTAGTTTTTCCTGTTTTGTTTTGCTTACTTTTGATTTTTTGGGGGGCTAGGAAATGGTGTGTATTTTGGTACCATGTCTTCCAAAGCGAGAAAACCAAACCCAGTAAGCCAAGAAGGTCAAACAGTCTAGATTAATGATGAAAGGAGGAGCCCTGTTGGTGAGGTAGATTATGAGTTGGACTTCTAACTGCAACATCAGAAGTTCGAAACTCCCCCCACCCCCACTCCACAGGAGAAAGATGAGATTTTCTACTCCTGTAAAGATTTACAGCCTTGGAAACCCACAGGGGCAGTTCTATACTCTGTCCAAAGGGTTGCTATATGTCAGAATTGATTCCAGGGTAGTGAGGTTGTCTTGATTGATATAAATAATTTTTGGTGAGTATTGAAAAATCCAGTCAATATTATTTTTAATACACATCAAAGAAGGTCCACATTAATTGTTCCCACAACCCTGCCACATTCTATCTTTATTCCCTTGCCTCCCACTCTCCTTTCTTCCTCCCTATGGTCTTTTATCTCATTCATTTTCTTTCAAGGGTTAGCCTAGGAGTGGGAAAGTCTGACTAATTCTTAACCAAAAGACTAAATTGGTTTTATTGTTGGTGTTATTACTTGGGTTAAATTTTTTTCTTTTCTCTTCTTCTATTGGTTTGCGTCATGTAACCCAGAAAATGGGGAAACATTTGGAACATCAAAACACTATCCTTTCTCAGTAGACTACAAGCATTAAAGGCAACAGAGATAAATACTCCAATAATAACAATAACATACAAGGATAGCTAGAGAGATAAATAGATAGATAGAAAAACCACAAAATCTGAGCAGTTGTGGGAAGGGGAATGGGAATAGCCCCATGAATAAATATAGGTTTGCCAGAGAATAGTTCTATATACATATTAGCATATACTACAAATATGACCATGAATATAATAGTGCATCCAGGAGGCATAGTTAGGAAATGTCTTAGCTAGAACAAAACCCCTTGAGGGAGCGTGTCCTAAATATCGGGGATCAGGAACATAGCTCTGAGAGACCTCAAGATCAATTGGTACAAACTAGCTCACAAAGACAATGTTCTATATCCATCAGGGAAGTGACTGGGGTCTTCAAAAGCTAGTGAGTAGCAAACTAAAAGTCGGTTCTTGGTCTCACCCTATGTGTTGGACAGGGTTCTCTAGAGAGACAAAACCATATTGCTAGTAATTATATATAAATATATTTTTAAAGCTAGATATGCAATACAAGAAATGAACCACTAAATTAATTACAGATAGATAACACAAGAAACTAACAGTTAAATTATAAAACAGTGAGACACTAGCAGTCCTTTAAGGCTTGAGAGCCGCCAGTTGCCAGTCCCTTTCTGTAGAGAGAGCTGGGCTATATATACCCAGGCAGCAAACAGCAAGGCAAGTCACCAACTGTCACCAACTGTCGGTCCCCAGCTCCAGAGACGAACATTCCAATCCTGTGGGATTAAATGGACCTCAACTTACAGCGACAGAGTCCACAAGCTAGGCATCCCACAGGTAGTGTACCCCTTTAAATTGAGGCATAGAACAAGCAAGGCGAGGCTCACGAAGCCATTTATCCCTCTGTCCTTTGATTAATCCTACTTGTGTTTATCGGCCAGGCTGGCACAATAAACTATTGCACCCTGTCTGGAGCGAATAACATTGAAGAAGCTCAAGATGCCTGGCAACAATTAGTCCAAATCAGTAATGGACTATGCGTACCTCAGCCTCTATGATGCTAAGGTCAGAAGAACTAAATGGTGCCTGCCTATGACAAACAGCTGCTCTGAAAGGGATCATGGTACATGGTCCTAGATAGAGTGGGGAGTAATGTGTAAGAAAACTGAAAGTCATACTACTACTACCAATAGTAATAATAATAATGGTAAAAGATGAGGTTTATTGGTTAGATAGACTAGTGAGATCCCCACTACTATGGTCCTTCATCACCCTTCAGGTCTGGAACTGAATTCAACCCCCTGAAAAATAGACAGGTTTATAAAGTGAACCTTATGAGAAAAGATTGCAGCCCTCAGTATGGATTACAACTCAATGTCAAGAAGACACACATCCTCACAACTTGATCAATAGGTACCATGATAAATGGAGAAGTTTGTTGTTTTTTTTACTTGGTGTTATTTGTTGAAGTTGTCACGGATTTTTTGTCTTGATGAGGTCTATAATCAATGCTCTTGGAAGCTGCAATCATGAGATCAAATGACGCATTCCATATGGATACATTTGGTGCACAATACGTCTGTAGAGTGCTAAAAAGCAAGGATGTTACTTTGAGGACTAAGGTGCACCTTACCCAAGCCATAGTAATTTAAATTGCCTCATAAGTATGTGAAAGTCAGACATTGAATAAGGAAGGCTGAAGAAGAATTGATATGTCTGAATTGTGGTGCTGGTGAAGAATATTGAAAGTAACATGGACTGCCAAGGGAACAAACAGATCTGTCTTAGAAGAAGTATGGTCAGAGGGCTCCTTAAAGGCAAGGATGGTGAGACTTCCTCTCACATACTTTGGTCATGTTCTTAAGAGAGACTAGTCCCTGGAGAAGGACATCATGCCAGGTGAAGTAGAGGGACAGTGAAAGAGAGGAAGCCCCTTAAGGAGATGGATTGACAGTGACTGAAACAAGGGGCTCAAGCTTGGGAACAATTAGGAGAATTATTCAGGGCTAGGTAGTGTTTCTGTCTGTTTGGCATAGGGTCAATGTGGGTTGCAACTGGCTCAATGGCACCTGATAAGAACAACTACACCAAAATGAATCATAGCACTGAGGAGCACACATTCCTCAGAACCATCAACCATTCAAAAGCAAATAGGCAGTATTTTCCCAAGGCCAAATTCAAAAGGCAGGCAAGGTTAGGGGAGAAGGGTGAATGAAAACAGGAAGCAGAGTTTCAATGGCATGAGTGATATTACATTGCAGGAGATTGTCATCAATGTCACATAACAAAACGTGTATAAATTGTTACGTGCAAAGCTGATTTTCTCTGTAAACCTTAACCCACCTTACAATAAAAACTTTCTTTTTTTAAAACAAAGACACCATCGTTCATATTATAGACACAGCCAAAGAAAGATCTCCTGGACAATCCTAAAAGGATCTCCCAAATGATTTGGGTAGTTAGCCCTCCCCAGGGAGTTCTACCCATTGAAACGCTGGGCGGTTATGGCTGCAATTATATTTCAGGCCAGAAGAGGCAGCAGAGGCCTGGTTGTTCAAATGCTACAAAACTACCAGACAATGGGCAAACAGTTTCTTTCCACGGACGACTAGCGGCTCTGTCATATCCATGTCTGGTGTTCAACACTTGGCGACAGAATCCAGCCCGCTGGGTTTGGGTGGGGTCTGTTTCTCACCCATGCTTGGCTTGGGATTGTTCTATGGCATCCACAAAGTGGAGTCCTTTCCTTTCTGATGTCCCGAGAAAGCTGTTTTCTCCTTTTTCTCTCTCTGGCCCTCTTCCCAAGAACCCTGGGGTTCACTCTGCTTTCCTCTGGTTGATGTTTCTCAGGCAGTTACTTCACCTCGGTTCATCTACTGCAGGTGACCATTAGCAAGTAACTGTACCGTCCTTGGATGGTATTGTTCATGAGCTAGGCTGCGAACTACGGGTTAAAGGTTTGAGTTCACCCAGAGGTGCCTTCCAAGAAGGGCCTGGTGCTATGCCTCTGGAAAAAAACCCACCCCAGCCATGGAAAATTCTAGGGACCGGACTTCTCTAACACACTTGGGCTCTCCATGAGTCCGAGTTGACTCAATGGCAATTGGTTGCTGGTATTCCTGTAAGTAGAAGACAACAATCTTTAAGCAGTCCCTCTTGGATTCATGGGAGGAGGATGGCTTCCTCTGAGAGAACTTCTCAGGGCTCCAAGGGCTCAATGATCTTACAAAAAATGAGAGAAATGATGAGCCTGATGACAGATGATATTGCTATGCAGGCCTTGTTTCAGGATGCTCAAGTTTCCAGGTCTTTCCCTGACTCACAGTGTACCCCTGTGAGGTTCCAAATAGAAGGGCACCCTTGCTCCCAGGACCTGGAGCCTTGTAGCTGAGCAGAGCAGTCATGATGAGAAAGAGGACCCAAGGGGGAAGTCAGGGGGCTGCTTCACTTGTCTCAGTGTCAAGCAAACAAATGTTTTGGCAGGAAATTTCTCTTCAAGAGTGTTCTGATTTCTTGAAGGAAATATTTTTCTGAACCATTTCCTCAGGGGAAAACCACTCAACTACCTCGGGAAGGAAGATTTTTCTCCTTCCAAGCTTACCAGGCTGTGCTAACTCACAGAGGAGGTGTGACTAGCAGGCAATGAAACTGATTTCCAGACTCCTATGAAAATCAGCAAGTGCTCGGCTGCTAAGTGAAAGGTCGGCAGTTGGAAAACCCCAGCTGCTCTGCAGGAGAAAGTGGTGGCTGACTGTGTCTGACAAGATGACAGCTTTGGAAACCCAATGGGGCAGTTCTCCTCTGTGTTCTACAGTTGCTTTGAGTTGGAGTGGACTTGACAGTGATAGATCTGATCTTTTTCCCCATGAAAATCAACTTTCACGAATACATGTGCATTCATGGATGTCTGTGTCTGCTTTGGCATGCATGTGCACATATGTGCCTATTTGCACGTGGATGAATACGTCTGTGAATGTGGGCGTCTCTATTTACTTTGCCATGTGTGTGCACATGTCTGCCTTTGTCAGTATGCATGCGGGCTCAGGCAGCATAAAGAGATCACAGAGAAACTTGGAGAGAAAGAGAAAAGTAACCTATTTTCTCATGGGTCTCCCATACCTGACGGTCTACTGGCATCCACCGCCACGAAGACCAGAGGTCACTTCATGCCATGTGTCCAGCTGCACATTGCTGGTTGAGGTCAGTCACCAGGGAGGCAAGTGAGACTGGCCTCGCCAACCTACCACCCACCTGCAGGAGTGATTCCCACCATCTGTCCTGGAGCCCCTCCCACCTTACTCAGCCTCCCTAGACCTTGAGTGAAAGGCGTTTCCAACGTTTTTACATAAAGATTTCTGAGATTGACTGAAGAAATGATTTCATTTGACAAAACAAGAAGCTTTGAATTTAAAGATTTGAGGCAAGTGCCCTTCAGAGAGGGGCCACAGGACGGGGCCATGCTCCCTTCCGGTATGCACAGGGGTTGCTATGAGTTGGAACCAACTTGATGAGCACCTGCCAGCAACAACAACAACCAGAAGTTGTCCAAACTTCTGTGGCCTCAACTCGGAAATGAGAATATTATTATTGCCTCCTAGAAAGAACTCAAGGTATGTACAATTGGTTAATAGGCGTTTGGAAAGTGAGTACATTAAGTGGACTGATGACATTGATAAGGCAATAAGAAACTGAGAAGGCTTCACTAACAGGTGCTTTCACATCTGTAACCAGTAGATTCCTTCCTTCTTCATCTCTTGCCATCTTAATCAGCTCCCACACTTTCCAGGCAGCTTGAGGGATTAAATGTTCAGTCTGATCCTATTATAAGCCTCAGCCTCAGAATCAGAGGCTTTACCTGAGGTTTGAGGAGCTATACTGGGAATGAGGGAGAGTAACCTGTCTTTTCTATTGCTCTCCTATCGCTCCCTCTTCCCTAGCCCTTCCCTGTCTCTGGGCCTGCCTTTCCTCCCTAGAGCATTGGCTTCTGGGAGAAGGGGATGGAAACAATGAGCACAATGAGCACATTCCTGACCAGGCCTCTTACCATGCTATGTTCCAACCCTCTCTTGGAAGGGCCTCCACGAAGTCCTCTTATGTCATCTCACAATAACTTGTTAGATACCATTGCGTGAGCTCCTGACTCATAGCAAAAGTACACACAAGAGATTGAAGCACCACCTGGTCCTGCACCATCCTCACAATGGTCCTTGTGTGTGAGCCCATGGTTGCAGCAGTGTGGAGGAGATCCTGTCCAAGAAGGCTGCCAGTGGGTGGGAGGGGCTGCAGCTTTCAGAGACTTTGGAGGATGCCAATGTGGATAGTTCACGGCGTATCATATGAGGTCAGCCAGCGGGCCTTGGGGGCCCTTCCCATTATCCATAGATATATGAAATAAATGGAGGCCCTCAGCAAGATGGGCTGCAGACACCTCCAGGACTCACTTGATCCTTGGCAAGCTCCCTTAGCCTTAGGACACCACCTGCTGGAACTGTGGCTTTGCTGCCTCTCCTGGCTCTCAACTTCCCTCCTAGAGGACTCCAGCCACCCTTCTCCTTCCAGATCCTTCCAGCAGGAGGCAGATATTGGTCTCTATGCTTTTGCATGTGGCCAGTTTTCTAGGGACAGATCAGCCTCTCCCAAGAATTTGGGTTCACCAGAGTGAGCGTGCCCACAAGTCTGCAGAGCGTATGGCCAGGCCTCTGAAGAGAGAACTGCTGGAAGATTTGCCCCTTTTCAAAAGCGCTAATTCCACAGTTGAGAGCTCGTCTCCTGGGGACTCAGCTTGAGTCTCAAGGAGCACATCCCCTTTGACACTGCTGGCAACTCGAGGTACTGTGGGTCATTTTCTTGCCTTTGAGGAGTGCAAGGGAAATGCTACAATATGTCCCTTCACATGAACCACCAATCCTTATCTGGAGAACTCTCTGAGATGACAGGGATGAGAGGGAGATGTTCCTGGGGCACGCTTTCACCTGCACATCTCTCAGGTGAGTCAAACATTTGACCCCCAAAAGTTGAGTATGATGGTGAGAGTTCAGGCTGGGAGATAGAGTGTCTGGGTTCAAATCAAGAGACTGCACATCTCAACTCCCATGGTTCTCCTGCATAAAACCCAAGCCAAGCAGTTTATCACTTCCCGGCTGAGTATCCTACTGAGGCCAGCTAAACTCATTCTTTGCTGATGACAACGTTGCTTGTACCAAATGGCTTTGCCATGTAGCCCTTAGCAATGGCCAGAAGGGCTGCTCATCAAACCGCAGAGCAGGGCTTCTGGCGCACACGTTAAGAAGGGGGCTATTCACAACAAGGTCAGTAGTTCAGAACCCACTAGCTGTTTCTCTGGAGAAAAACTGTGGCTGTGTGCTTCCATAAAGATGCCCAGCCATGGAACCCCCCTGGAGAGGGCCATGATGAGCTGGAGTGAGCTCTACAGGAGTGGGATTTTTTACTGTGGATGTAATCCCACCTGGGCAGAGATTTTCTTTGTGACTTAAAGAGGCTGTACCTTACACCAATGACTTGGCTGATACAAAAGGATTCAATTCAACACTGAAGCAAACCAACTCCAAAGGAAGAAGGCAGCTGCCATGCAGAGAGCTCCAAGGACCACCAACCATGGAGGTCATTGAAGCCAAAACAAGAATACCGCCCACCAGCCCTCAGCCCCCAGGGATGGACAAAGAGAGCCTGCCCATCAAGCTGGTGCATTGGCATGATGCTGTCAGCCTCCGGTGCTGTGAGAACATTGACTTTGGTGTGTTAAAGGCACCCACTTGCGGTATGTTTGTGATGTCAGCGTGTGGAAACTATGGCAAGCCCCCCCTCCCTGCCTCACAGCAGCAAAGCCTCGGCATTAAAACCCCGTGCCTTCTGTGGCGCTTGCCAGCTGTGAGAGGGCAGAAAATGCCCTTGGCTTTTCTGCTCCTTGTTGCGACCTCCCTCTGAAGCAGGGAGCAGAGGATTTGAGGTTGGAATCTGTTTTGTTTCATCACTACCCTTTGTCATCTCTCTGAACACTTTCATGTGCTCCTCACCAGTGCTTCGCCCTCTCTATCACCAAGCCATGTGCTCTTTAAAACATGCACACACACACACACACACACACACACCTAATGTTCACATTTTGAGGCACATTTGTCTTTAATTCACTAATAATAACAATAATTATTCAAAGTCACTTTACCATCTGAAAAGAAATCTCTATGCATACACTTAGATCATGGATGCCAACTGCCTTCTTAACAACATTTCCCAATGAAATATTCAGCAGCGATTATATTAAGCCTGAAGCTGTTCATCCAGTTTGTGTTAATCAAAACAAAAACAAGAGACGAAGGGATCCAAAAGGACATGTAAGATCATAGACTGAAAGTAGCCCCATCGAGCACCAAAGGCTTGTCCAGAAGGGCAGAGCCACAGGTAAAAGCTATGTCTCTCTGGAGTTGCTGGCATTTAACTAGATGCAAAATGTCAGCACAGGAAATGGTTTACCCAATGCAAATACTAACAAGGGAGGCATGTGTTCCTGTGTAAATGGAGCTTCAGCCAATCCGGGCCTTCAGGATCCAGCTCCCATCGCAGCATCCACGGGAAGCACCAGGGGAATGTTCCGTTTGCTTATTTTCCCTCTCTTTGCTAAGAAGAAAAAGAGCCTTTGTGGCCTAGTGGCTACAAGTTGGGCTGCTAATTGCTATATCAGCAGTTTGAAACTACCAGCTGCTTTGTGGGAGAAAGATAAGGCATTCTGCTCCCATAAAGAGTTCGAGTCTCAGACACTCACAGGGGCAGTTCTACGCTGCCCTATAAGTTGGCTGTGAGTCAGCATGGATTCGATGACAGTGAGTTTTCTAAGAGTAAGAAGTATCTAGGGGTGTAAACAGTTAATGAGCTCTGCTATTCCCAACCCACTTAGAGGAGCTGTGAAAGAGAAACCTGGCAATCTTCTTCAGAATCCTCGGCCATTGAAAAGTTTATAGAATGTATTGACCTAGGTTGTTAAATAGATCCAGGTATATGGTGGAGCATACAGGGACCAATGTCATAAAACGGGGTGGGGGTGGAAAAAATCTCTGAGACAGATGCAAAAACTGTGAGGGAATGAGTTGTTGAGGCTGGGGGATCAGGACCATCGTCTCTGGGATTTTCAAAGTTCCTGAGCAATCAGGAAAGGGGCAACAGTTGGTCTCTCCCCATCCAGAGGACAGCAGAAGAGGAGAACTGATTGGGCACAATGAATCAATGACTAGTGACTCAAGCAACGATCACCCTCCACCACTGGAGACCAGAAGAACTAGATGGTGCCTAGCTCTCACTATCGACTGCTATGAAAGAGATCACATTAGAAGGGCTTGATTAGAGTAGAAGGGAAATGTGGGGCAAAACTCAAAATCATGATTGTCGCGCGCCAGGTCTCGCCAGCAAGAAAAGACGCACCACAACAGGATTCTTCCACAAGCATTTAATTTTTCATAATGCGGTAAAAGACCCCGAAACCCCAAACTACTGCTGCTTATATATGCTCTATGGGGACGTGCTGTGCCCTGATTGGTGCATTTGCCAAAACCTCATGCATTGATTGGTGAGTTCGCCAGAACCTTCGTTTTCATACTCCAGGGTGGAGTTATGACTACGTCATCTCAGCATCGCGCATGCGCTAAGTGGTTGTTTATCACTTAGTTGGACCACCGCCCTGACTGCCCGGCGTCATCTAGTAATGGCGGCGAGAGCTGCGGCTACCCACATCACGAGAGCTGTGGCTTCCCACATCTCCTCCTTTCTTTTTTATTTTAAGCCTAATCCATCGATCAATTCCAGAGCCTCCAGCAGCTCCAAAAGATCAAGATGGATATAAAGTCCATCGATCCATCCCGGAGCCTCCAGCAGCCCCAGGAGATCAAGATGGATATAAAAACCCAAATCTGGTCACCCTAATGTGTGCAATGAGCAAAGCTCCACATGGTGCAAGGGCTGACCAAGATCCAATTTCTGTCACTCTTCCCAGTGCAATGGGACAATTCCCTTGGGGTGCAGGAGCTGACAACTTATGGGGGTTAATTTTCTCTTAACAAAGAAAGCCAAAGATCATGGGAACCACCGCGCTCAATCGCTAAGAGCGCCTGCGTGATGATGACTTTGTCACGTTTTTGCTGGGCTTTAAGCTTGCAGAGCAACCATAGCAACAACACTCCTCCACAGCACATTATTGCAGCAAATGTAAACACCCCCACCCACTCTTTAAAGTAGGAAAAGGCAGTAGAAAGCCAAGAAGTAAAATCTCCAACAGTTATGGGTTTCATTCTTGTGCCATTAAGAGTTGTAATCTGCATCCGGAGTTGTTCTTGAAGTTCTTCCAGCTCAGCTGTCCATTGTCCTGTAAGATACTGGGATATATTCTTGCTGCTAAAAGAAGACTCATTCAAGAATTTTAAAGGTGTTATGCACAAATTAGGTGTTGAAGAAACTCAACTTAATTGCACCATGCTCGTAAGAGTATCCACTTGGTGTTGTAATAAATCAACTCTCTGGTTCACTAACTGTAAACCAGACATTAATCGAGCATCCAACATATGGACTGTAGATAAAGCTTCTGATGTAGATTGCGTAATATTGCTAATGACATTTGCTGTCATTACTTGATTAGACATAGCCAATCCTGCTGTAACCGCTGCTGCAGCTGAGATAGTAATAGCTGTAATAATTGCTGCGGTAATGCCAAAATCTCTTTTATATCTATAAAGTGTAGCAATAGGAAAAGTATTGGGATCTGCTTCAACCGGTACAGGTATCATAGTGGGAATCTTTACTATCAAGGCAAATGGCTCAGAGCCATTCCAACATTCAGCAAGCCAACACTGACTGCTAAAGCTATTACATGAAGCTTCCCAAAATGTATCATTTGCATGACTAAAGTTGAATGTTAACAGAAAGAAAAATGGGGGCTGCACACAAACAGGTGATGGCTGAAATTGCACTCTTGATATATTAACCATAGTATTTACTTTCAGCCTCTTTGTAGTGGTATTGTATACACCAGTGACATTGTATAAAGTATCATTAATTCCAAACATTTTTGCAAAAGGAGTTACTGTCGTAGATGCTCCACGTTGATTATATACCATCCATTCATACCATGGCCAGGTATTATCAGGACCAGTGGTATTAGTATTACTATTCCATTTTGCTTTACCTAAAGTCGGAGTCATATCAAAACCTGGTATAATAGGGTTGCTCCGATAATTTGGAGACTGACATTGAGTAAAAGTAGGCGGAAAACTTTTTTCAGGTGAGCAACTAGGTAATATGACACGTCTGGTCACATTAGGTGGCACTACTGATCCATTAATGGGCCCAGGGGGCCTGGATCCTTCACGAATCACCATAAGTGTTGTTGTATTTACACGTTTTCCTTTCTCAGAGGTGCCACTTCCACCTGTAGCACCTTGTGCAACTTTCATAAGGGTGGATATAATATTATTAAATGTAGAGTCTCCAGAAGGATCCACCCAATTGACTAAAGATCCATTTCTTACATATATCCAAGGTGCACTAGTATTGATGGTGGTAAAACACAAACTATATGCCAATGTAAAATTGCTTGCATTATATACTTTAGGAGGCTCCCCTCTAGGCGTAATACATGGTATTCCCAAATCACATTGCGTTGATAAGAATAAGGGTAATATTGACGCATTCGAGTGTATGGGAATAGGTACAGGCCAAGTTTTAGCTATGGCCCATAAAAAAACTCCTTTAACTATTGGGGTCCATATTACCATCAGTATCAGCAACATTATTAGGTTGATCATCGTCTTCTTCATTCTTCCTGCTCGCACGATCTTCATCTTCCTTAATTAATCTCACCAGTCTCTCTGGCACCCAGATGGGGTTTTCTTCTTTCTGTGGAAAAACACAAATTGCTCCCCTGGACCTGATTAATATGGGGTCCGGGCCATACCATTTGTTGTCTAGGACATTTTTCCATCGGGCCATTTCCTTTGGTGGCTTTGGCCATTGTCCATGTCTGTCTGCAGCTGATTGGCCTTTCTCATCCAGATTTTAAAAAAATTCAGTTTCTCCCTATTGAGTAAGATGCTGGCAGTTGGTTTTTCATATATGTCCCTGATTTCATTGAGAATTTCCCTTCGATTCCTATTTTTTAGTATTTGTATCTAGAATGGCTGTTAGATATTATCAAATACCTTTTCTGAATCAATTGAAATGCTCATGTGGTTGTTTTTCTTTTTTATATGGTAGATCACATTCATTATTTTTCTCATTTCAAACCATCTTTGCATCCCTGGAACCAATCTCACCTGCTGTGGTTCTTTTGCTTAGCTTTTTGATAGATTGTTGGATTCTGTTGGCCAGGATTTTGAGATTTTGCCCCTATATTCATAAGGGATATTGGTTTACAGTTTTGTTTTGTTTGAAATATTTATTTCTGTTGACAAATAAATGAAATTTTGTCTTAAAGCATGGTGCAGCATGGGTAACAATGTTCACTCACGGTACTCACATGTGGGTGTATCTGCATGTGGGTGGACCCACCTAGAGACAGATAGAGGAGCGGTGTCTTGGTTCCTAAGAACATTGGTAACACAGAAAAATATGAGAAAAAAGACAAAAAGGATGGTAATAGAAATAAATTAATAAAAATATCTATTAAAGGCAACAAAAGAGAGACAATGGGAAGAAAACAAAATTTAAATTTACAAGACATATTTTTGTTTTAAATTCTATACCATTGGCTAAATTAACTACACTATCAATAAAATTGCCTTATGCCCAAGGGGATGATTGATAATGTTCTCTAACAGAAAATAACAATTATATCTCTGAGGTGAACCAGAGCCAGATTAACCATAAATATGTGAATGGATTTTGCGCTTGCACTTAATTCTAGCCTCAATCTAAGTACAATTAGTTCTTATGAAATGGCCCTATTTGATGCTCGTCCTCATGAAGAAATCACTCAAGACATGAATGCTATAGGAAAGTGTAATGAAGAAACTAGATGGTGCCCACCTATCAGAAAAAAATAGCCTCTGGGGTCTTAAAAGCTGGTCTTAAACAGCCATCTAAGTGAGGGATCAACTAAGTCCATGTGGAAGAAGCACACCAGCCTGTAAGGTCCTAGGATTTTAACTCATGAAATTCAAATCTGAAGGAGGGAATGATATCAGCTTCAATTATGAACACCTGGTTTTAAGGTTGTGGATAACATTTGCAAGCTCTGGGGAATCCTCTCTGACCAGAGCCATGGGATGTGAACAGCCCTGTTATCAGACAGATAGCATTGTAAAATTGGTTATTGCAGATGTATTTAAGTTAAAATTTATACATCTCCCTTTTGACTCATTTAAAATATATTCCAGTCCTTTTAACCTCTGCTTTCTTTTCTAGAGCTTTTTTTAATCTGTTTTCTTTGTTATTGTTGTTAGGCTTTTAAAAATACATTTTTCTGTATATGAAATCCAGGATAACTAAATCTATATAGACAATGGTTTTGGGGGCTATGGCAGGGGAGGTTGGGGGAAATAACATGAATACAATAAAGAAAAAATGTTCTAAAATTGATTGTGGTGATAATGATTATTACAATTTATCTTAATATAGTTGAGCTATTGTATGGCATGTGAGTCATATGCCAATAAAAGTGTTTTTGTAAATGAATTAAAACAATTTTTCCAAGCTGTTCTCAGCCTGCTAATTGTTTCTGTCTTGGAAATTTCAACGACAATATGTTCCAGTGTTTTCTTTTGGGATCTGTGGTGTTTTGGGTTCTCTCTGCTTCCTGGAGAATTATTTTCTCCTCCTCTGTTCTGTTAAGGAAGTATTATTCCGGAATTTCTTATATGGATAGAATCCCACTTCATTCTTATGTTTTCTTCAGATTCTTTTGTTCTTTTAGCTGATTGTATCACTCATAAATTGGAGTTAAGAGATATGCCTTCAAACTCACCAATTCAGCTTTCCATTTCTTCAATTCTCTTACTCTGTTCTTCTAAATTGTTGCCTAATTCTCTTATCTTAATATTTTCTGCATTTCTTTTTAGAGGTTTTTGTTGAAGATATCTAGCTTTTCTATTCTGACCATTGTTCTCGCAAACTCTTTGTTGAAAGTACATGACAACATTTTTCTGAATTCAATTTATGATAGTTTCAGAGCCTGTTCTTTTTAAGAAAATTCCTTGAGATCTGAGTGTTGTTCATTTGTTAATCCTTCTTCTGATGAATCAGGAGTGACTGCTGCCACTGCAGCATCGTGGCCGGGTATTACGGTTGGGAGGGCTGCTAGATTTTGTGGGAGTCGATGACTTTGTTGAGTAGTGCCAGAAATGAATAATAGAAGAGGGACGGGAGAGGGAAAAAAGGCTTTGGGCAGTAAAAGGCTGTACTAAGAAAAGTTGGGAGGGGGAGGAACACTGTACTTGAGTGTATTCTTCCCTAAGGCCAAGAGCTTCTTAACATAGTCCGTCAAAGCACAGGCAATCTTCAGGAAAACCATCATGGTGCCAAGTTTGTCCTTGGGATAGCCTAGGCTGGTCCTTTGGGACCTATGCTCCGGGAACTGTGCAGGCCAGCTTGCTTGGAGAGCTGGAAGCCACATGGGACCTGCGTGCTTATTACACGTGAAGCTTTGGACCCTGCTCACAATGATAGTCTTTGAGGAGTGGAGCTGGGTTGCTGTAGCCAGCAGTGCAGAATGGAGCTACAGATGGGTAGCAGGAGACCACTGGGCGCCTCTTCAGTGGACCTGCTCTTTCCTTCCCTTCTCTGCTTGCTCCCACAGTCTCTGATATGTGGAAGCCTCCTTTTACTTCACTTTCAAGCCATTGTCTGAGATCACAGGCCACCTGTCTTTTCTTAGGGCCTAGTCTATCCTGGTTGTTACATAAGGATCTACCTGTGTGTATGTGTTCAGTTGGACATGTTCTAGTCCCCTTTCTTTAATGTTTTTAAAAGTTTCTATAGAACTGGTGTCAGCACTTCTGAATTTTTTATGAAATATCCCAGTGAAGCCATCTTGCCATTGACTTTTCTTTTTATATATATTTTTGGTCTTTTTTGAAGGGGTGGAGCAGGGGGTTAATCACATTCTGAATTGCTTATTTCATAATTACTCTGCTTAAACCTATTTCTATTCATATTAGTTTAGGTATGTCGTATATTTTCAGGAATTTGTCCCATTCATCAGCACTTTCAAATCTGTTGCAGTTCTTTTTCATAGTGTTATGATTCTTTATTCAATGAATATGTTGTGTTGTCTCCAGATTCATTTCTTTTGATTATTTGCCCTTCCCCCCTCCCCCCCAGTATATCCAGTAGTTTGTTTCAGTGATTCTTTTCAAAGAACCAACTTCTGGTTTGATTGATTTTTTTCTGTTGTTTAACTGTATTCTATTTCATTTCTTTCTCACTGGTATTTATTATTCATTTCAGCTAGTATCTTTGGCCTCTTGCTCTTCCTTTCCTTTTTGTTCAAGTTTTCATTTAAACAATTGATTTTCATCCATCTTTTTAAATATGGGCATGTATTGCTATGAATTTCCCTCTGAGAATGGTTTGTGCTGTGTCCCAAAGGATTTGGTATGTTGTGCTTTCCTTTATATTTGATACCAAGTATATTTTTATTTCACTTTTAATTTCTTACATAGAGAAATTGTTTTCTAGTCGTACAATATTTAATTTTGGTATAATAATAATTATTCATTTTTATTCTTCCTGTGATTGATTTCTTACTTCATACCATTATGGTCAGAAAGTATGCTTTGTATGATTTTAATGTTTTAAAACTTGAGATTTGTGGCCTAATCTGTAGTTGGTTCTGGAAAAATTATCCTGTGAAAATGTCTGCTGATGATGGATGGAGTGTTCTAAGTTAAATTGGCTTATGATTTTCTTTATGTTCTTAATGTCCTTATTGATTCACTTTTTAAATGTTCTGTCGAGAACTGAAATTGAAGGTTTCAAAACTACAAATATTAATAGCGGCACTGTAATTTTTTTCTTTGATATTAGTGTTTGTGTCATGTTTATGGACAGGTTAGGTGAATATATGCTAATAATTGTTGTATCTTCTTGAAGTATTAGCCCTTTTATTATGTAATAGCCTTTATCAGTATGACCACACTCCTTTTTTTGGGTGCTGGTTGCACGGAACATTTTTTCCATCCTTTATTTTCAGTCAGTTTGTGTCCTAATGTGAATGTGTGTTTTGTGTAGGTAACAAAAGATGAATCATGTTTTTTATCCAGTCTATCACTCTGCCTTTTGTGTAAATATTTTGGCTATTTACATTTTCTTCATTCTTTTAGCTAATTGGGTTTTGAGTTTCTTTTATCTGGTTTCTCTTTTTATCAATTTTCCTGTTATTTTTTGTATTTAGCATCTTTTGTTATGAGCTTTAATTCCTCTTTACATATTCTCTTAGTGGTTACTACAAATATTATACTATACAACATGCAATTACAGTAACATTTAGCATGCAATCAACAATGAATGTGAAATATTAAGTATTCCTGGTTTACTGTTCCCTCTCCTTTTTCTGTTGGTGAACCTCCAGTGACAGTAATGTGCACCCTACATCCAGTAGTCGTAATATGTACTTATTTTCTGAGATCTCTGTCTGACTCCTTCCTCCCCCTTTGTGTACATTTGAGTGTTTGATTAATGTTCTTTCCTTTCCATTTAGAAAACTTCCTTAAGTACATGTAGGGCTGGTCTGGTATTGCCAAATTCCCAAGGCTTCTGGTTATTTGGGACTCTTCTTCCCTGTTTCAAAGAAATGCCTTGACTTAGTGCTTTTCTGTTGTTTCCTTTTTAATTAAAGTAGGGCGATGCCATCTATCGGTTGGCGTGTGTCACATATTGGTATAAGGAGCCCTGGTGGTGCAGATTGGTGTGATACTGCTAACCACAAGTCAGCAATTCACATCCATCTTTCTCTGTAGGGGAAAGATCAAGCTATTGCTCCCATAAACATGTACGCTCTCAGAACTCTAGGGTAAAAAAAGAAACCAAGAAACCATGGGGAGCAGTTTTACTCTTCCCATAGGGACACGAACAGTCAGAATCAACTTGAAGGCAGTGGGTTTTTACCTGTTGTTATGGAATTAAAGAATTTCCGATTTATTACCAAAGGTTTATAATTCATTACTGTGCTTAGATTTCTGGTGTTCAAATTGTGCCAGACAGGTCAACCTATCTGCTAAGTTTTTGCACTGCACCATCATTGTTTTGGTTGTTTTATTACGTGGTTCCTGAGATACTCCAGATTTACCTTGTACATTGCTGCCATTTACCCCAGAATCAGCCATTTCTCCAATGACTGCCGGTTCATTTGACAAGAGAATGATTCTTGAGGTCGATTAGGTTACCAGATGGGCTCATTGCTACAGGGATATCCTTGCTTGTTGGCTGAACTCAGTGTCTTACACTCATTCTACAGAAGGAGAAATAGCATGACCTTTCCCCCTGCGTAGCGCCCATTCTTTTCCAAATTTTAGCGTAAAGTTTCACTGTAATTTACAATGCATATTGCAAAGCACAACAACCATGCTTCTTCCCTTTGTCGCTGAATTTTCCTCCAATTTAGCTAACATTTTAACTTTCTTTCTCTTTCTCTCAGCTGGTAATCTTTGTTTTCTCGATGAGGCTGCCCTTGGCAAATATAAGATTTTAGTCAGATCGCTTTCAGTGGCAGTTTTTACTGCTATTGTGGACACTACAATGGATTTATCAAATGTTCTTTCAATGGATTTATCAAATGTTCATCATTTCAGCTTTTTCTTTTTTTTTCCCAACTGTCCATCTTGATTTTCCTGGTGAGGCTGCCTTTGATAAAAGGAAATATAAGATGGTAACCCGCTATCTTTGGTTTGATACTTTTTTCTGCTGTGTATTTTGCTGGACACCATAATGGCTTTCTGTGGCCTCTGTAAGAAACCCAGAGTCCTTTTTTCTTAATGCTGTGATAGACCTGAGTGGACTTGCTACTTCACAAGACTTTCCCCAGATTCCTTATCACCTTCAACATCCACAGCCACCCACTTAAGCAAGTGATAACTTAAAAACAGTAGTCTGACTTCCATCCTTCCAGAGAGCCACCAAGTAGACGTGCTAAGGCCCTGCTGCTCCAGCTCAGGCTCCACACATCTCTACCAGTTGTAATGGACTATGCTCCTAGGTTTTGTGTTACTAAATCTCAAGACAGAGAGACTTCGACTCGTTGTATATCAGGCATCAGCTTTCTCACACTGCTGAGTGGTGTGGATGTGTCTAAAGGAGTCCTAGTGGTACTTAGTGGCTATGTTTGGGTGCTGTTAAAATCTAGGTCAGTCGTTCAAACCCATCAGCCAGTCTGTGGGAGCGAGATGAAGCCGTCTGTTCCTGTAAAGATTTTCCACCTCAAAAACCGAAAGAAGTAGTTCAATGCCCTATATGGTCGTTGTGAGTCAGAATCAACTTGTTATCAGCAGTGGACATTTTCAGAATACCTATTTGGAATATAAGAAGAACCACACAAGAAGCAGGCCACCAGATAAATATGACTGTGGATGTTGCTTCCAAGATCCGTGCTGCCCAGTGGAAAGGGAAATGAGCTGCAAGTGCACACAGTTGACGCATCCCACTGCCGACTGCAAGGCTGGCAGTTTGAGTCCACCCACATTGAAAGGGATATTGAAAGAAAGACCTGGTGATCTACTTCTGAAAAATCACCATCGAAAACCCTGTGAAGCACAGTTCTACCCTGACACCCATGGGATTGGCAGTACTACTCAACCGGGTGCCTAGCAAGACACCATTCTTTGTGGGATTTTTCCTATTTTAATTACCATCCATTGCTTTTTATTTTTTTAATCATTTTACTGAGGGCTCGTACAACATTTATCACAATCCATACGTACATCCATTGTGTCAAGCACATTTGTACATTTCTTGCCATCATCATTCTCAAAATATTTCTTTCTGCTTGAGCCCTTGGTATCAGCTCCTCATTTTTCCCCTCCCTCCTAACCCTTCTCCCTCATGAATCCTTGATAAATTTATAAATTATTATTATTTTGCCATGTCTTACACTGTCCAGCATCTTCCTTCACGCACATTTCTGTTGTCTGTCCCCCAGGGGGTGGTTATATGTAGATCCTTGTGATCAGTTCCTGCTTTCTACCCCTCCGTCCCTCAACCCTCCCTGTTTCGCCGCTCTCACCACTGGTCCTGAGAGGGTCATCTGTCCTGGATTGCCTCTGTTTCCAGTTCCTGTGTGTACCAGTATACATCCTTTGGTCTAGCTGGATTTGTAAGGTAGAATTGGGATGATGATAGTGGGGAGGAGGAAGCATTGAAACTAGAGTAAAGTTGTATGTTTCATCATTGCTACACAGCACCTTGACTTGCTCATCTCCTCCCTGCGACCCTTCTTTGAGGGGATCTCCACTTGCCTACAGATGGGCTTTGGATCCCCACTCTGCACTGCCCCTCATTCACAGTGATAATAATATTTTTGTTCTTTGATGCCTGATACCTGAACCCATCAACATCTCATGATCACACAGGGTAGTGTGCTTCTTCCATGTGGGATTTATTGCTTCTCAGCTAAATGGCCTCTTTATTTTTAAGCCATTAAGACCCTAGGTGCTATATCTTTTGATAGCCAGGCACTACCAGCTTTCTTCACCACATTTGCTTATGCACCTGTGTTGTCTTCAGCGATCGTGTTGGGAAGGTGAGCCTTATGGAATGCCAGTTTAATAGAACAAGTGTTCTTGCATTGAGGGAGTACTTGAGTAGAGGCCCAATGTTCATCTGCTACGTTAATACTATAAATATATGCACATAGATCGATTATTTCCCCATTGTCATATATAAATATGTTTGCATATGTACATGCCTGTATTTAGACCTCTATAAATGTCCTTTGCCTTCTAGTTCTTTCCTCTATTTCCTTTTACTTTTATCTTGTCCCACTATCATGCTCAGCCTTCATTTGGGTTTCAGTAATTCCTCTCAGTTACATTACCCTTGAACAAGCCCTACCAGGCCTTTTACACCCTCCTCATCACTGATTTTGGATCACTTGTTATTCCATTGTCCCTGGGATTTATTAACACCACTTCCTTTCCCCCACCTCTCCCTCTACTATGTCCCCTGGAACCTTCGGTCCTGTTGTTTTCTCCTCCAGATTGTTTATCCAGACTCTTTTATCTAGACAGACCTGCAGAGATAATACTATGCACAAACCAAGACAGAGCAAAACAAAGCAACAAAAAAGAAAATAGCTCAAGGTCTATTGACATTTAGGAGTGTTTTCTGGTGGAGTCTGATGGAGTGCCACACCATGGCCCCAAAGTCTATTTTTGGTATTCCCTCGAGACGTCCTTGCTCTGCTCCCCTTGCTGTTCTGTTGCACGCCTTTAGTGTTTTGCCTCGGTGTGGTGGGGTCTGATCAGGCATAATTCCCTCACTGTGTATCCAGTGTTGTCCCCTATAGGGCTATGGGCCAGTGAGGGATGTCATGTCTCATAGTGGGGTTGACCATATGGCCCTCTCTAGCTATTGGCTGCTCTGAGCAGGGATATCATCTTCAAGTCTTGGTGGGCCAGGATGTGCTCCACTCTCTCTTCCTCCCCCCTCATTTGCTCCTGTGTGCTCTGATCAGACATGTCCCTCTCCCTGAGCTGTAGCTTCAGTGCTGCCCCTAAGGTAAATTCTTCAGGGGGCAGGGGTGGTTGTCCACATAGTTGGGATTGGGGCCTGTCTCTCAGACCCCTCTACTGGTTCCCTGCTTCATGCCAGTATGTTGCCTTCACATCTTAGAGCACCGCTTTGTAGTCTGGTCCCTCTTTCCCTGAGAAGATATGAATAATACACTCCCCTTGGGGAAGTTAGTGCCCTGTTCCCCAACTACTCATTTGTTTTTGTTTTTTCTCTCTTTCCCCTTCCTTTTTAGTTGTCTACCATATGTATTCCTGGATTTGGTCTGGTCCCTGCCATACTCCCTGAACCTGAACCCAGGAATGTTTATATACAATAGTTTTTTCCCTAAGCCCGTTTTGCACTTTTTTTTTTTAAGCTTTCCTCATCAGACTCATATAGTACTTCTCATTTTCTGCTTGGCTTACTTCGCTTAGTATAATTTCCTCCAATTCTTTCCAATGTGCTTCATGCATTCATCACTACTTTTTTTCTTATTTTTTTAATCATTTTATTGGGGGCTCATAGAATTCTTATCACAATATGTTCTTGATCCATTGTGTCAAGAACATATGTACATTTGTTGCCATCATCATCCTCAAAACATTTGCCTTCTATTTGAGCCCTTAATATCTGCTGCTTATTTTCCCCCTCACTCCCCACTGTCCCCTACCTCATGAACCCTTCATCATTAATAAATTATGATTATTTTGTCATATACTACACTGTCCGATGTCTCCCACCGCCTTCTTCTCAACTGTCCCTCCCCCAGGGAGGAGACTATATGTAGATTCTTGTAATCAGTTCCCCCTATCCACCCCACATTCTCTCCACCCTCCAGGCATCGCCACTCTCACCACTGGTCCTGAATGAGTCATCTGTCCTGGATTCCCTGTGTTTCCAGTTGCTATCTGTACCAATGTACATCCTCTGGTCTAGCCAGATTTGTAAGGTAGAATTGGGATCATGATAGTGGAGGAGAGGAAGTATTTAAGAACTAGAGGAAAGTTATATGTTTCATCGCTGCTACCCTGCACTCTGACTGGTTCATCTCTTCCCCACAACCCTTCACTAAGGGGTGTCCGATTGGCTACCAATGGGCTTTGAGTCTCCACTCTGCACTCACCCACATTTTCAATGATATGATCTTTTGTTCCTTGATGCTTGAAACCTGATCCCTTCGACAGCTCGTGGTCACAGAGGCTGGTGTGTTTCTTCCATGTGGGCTTTATTGCTTTTGAGCTAGATGGCCACTTGTTTATCTTAGAACCTTTAAGAACACAGACGCTATATCTTTTGATAGCTGGGCACCATCACTTTTCTTCACTACATTTGCTTACACACACGTTTGTCTTCATTGATCGTATCAGGGAGGTGGGCACCCATTGATATGATTTTTAGTTCTTTCATGTCTGATAACCAGTCCCTTCTGCACCTTGTGGTCAGACAGGCTGTGTGCTTCTTCCATGTTGGCTTTGATGCATCTCAGCTAGATGGCCGCTTGTTTATCTTCAACGCTTTAAGATCCCAGACACTTTGATAGCCACGTACCATCAGCCTTCTTCACCACATTTGCTTATGCACACATTTTTCTTCAGCAATCATGTTGGGAATGTATGCATCCTGGAATGCCAATTTAATAGAACAAAGTGTTCTTGCATTGAGTAAGTGGAAGCCTAATTGTTTTATTAGGAGTTCACACAACTCTTATCACAATTCATACATACATCAGTTGTGTAGAGCACATTTGTACATTCATTGCCCTCATCATTCTCAAAACATTTCCTCTCCACTTAAGCCCTTGGCATCAGGTCCTCATTTTGTCCCCTCCATCCCTGCTTCCCCCTCCCTCATGAACCCTGGATAATTTATAAATTATTATTTTGTCATATCTTGCCTTGTCCGACATCTCCCTTCACCCACTTTTCTGTTGTCCACCCCCTAGTAACAAAGTCAAATGCAGATCCTTGAAATCGATTCCTCCTTTCCAACCTACTCTCCCTCTACGCTTCTAGTAGTGCCACTCTCACCACTGGACCTGAAGAGATCATCCACCCTGGATTCCCTATGTTTCTGGTTCCTATCTGCACCAGTGTACATCCTCTGGTCTAGCCAGACTTGCAAGGTAGAAATCAGATCATGATAGTGCAGGAGGATGAAGCATTTAGGAACTAGAGGAAAGTTGTATTTTTCATTGTTGCTACATCACACCTTGACTGGCTCGCCTCCTCCCCTACACCCCTCTGCAAGGGGATTCCGGTGACTGACAAATGGGCTTTGGATCTCCAATCTGCACCCCGCCCCCCTACCTCATTCACTATGGTAAGATTTTTTGTTCTGATGATGCCTGATACCTGATCCCTTCAACACCTTGTGATCGCACGGGATGGTGTGGTTCTTCCATGTGGGCTTTGTTGCTTCTGAGCTAAGTGGCTGCTTGTTTGCCTTTAAGACACCAGACGCTATACCTTTTGATATCCGGGCACCATCAGCTTTCTTTGCCACATTTGCTTATGCACCCATTTGTCTTCAGCGATCATATCATGGAGGCAAGCACAAAATGTTATGATTTTTTGTTCTTTGATGCCTGATAACTGATCCCTTTGGCACCTTGTGATCACACAAGCTGGTGTGCGTCTTCCATGTGGGCTTTGTTGCTTCAGAGCTAGATGACCACTTGTTTATCTTCAATCCTTTAAGACCCCAGACGTTATATCTTTTGATAGCCGGGCACCATCAGCTTTATTCACCACATTTGCTTATGCACCCGCTTTGTCTTCAGCAGTTGCGTTGAAAAGGTCAGCATCACAGAATGTCAATTTAATAGAAGAAAGTATTCTTGCATTAAGGGAGTACTTGAGTGGAGGCCCAATGTCCTTCTGCTACCTTAATACTAAACGTATAAATATATGCACATAGATCTATTTACCCATCCTCATATATAAATATATTTGCATATATACATGTCTTTATCTAAACCTCTATAAATGCCCTTTGTCTCCTAGCTCTTTCCTCTATTTCCCTTGACTTTCCTTCTGTCCCACTATCATGCTCAGTCCCGACCAGGGTTTCAGCAAATCCTCTTTGTTACATTACCCTTGATCATGCCCTACCAGGCCTCCCAGCCCCTCCTCACCACTGATTTAGATCACTTGTTCCCTTGTCCCTGGGTTTGTTAACACCACTACCTTTTCCCCCACCTCTCCTATGTCCCTCCTGAACTGTCGGTCCTGTTGTTTTATCCTCCAGATTGTTCATCCAGCCTATCTTATTTAGAAAGACCAGCGGAGATAATAACATGCACAAAAACAAGACATAAAAATACCAAGGAACAATATACAGCCAACCAACAACAATAAATCAATGACAAAAAAAAACACAAGAAAGAAAAGTTTGTAGTTAGTTCAAGGATTGTGTGTTGGCCTTTAGGAGTGTTTTCCAGTTCAATCAATTGGGGTACCACACCCTAGCCCCAAAGTCCACCTTCATCATTCCCTGAGGACCTCGCCGTTCCATTCCCTTGCTATTCTGTTGCACCCCCTTAGTGTTTTGCCTCGGTGTGGCGGGATCAGATCAGGCGTAGTTCCCACACTGTGTCTCCAGTGTTGTCCCCGGTAGAGCTATGGGTCAGTGAGGGGCGTCATGTCTCATAGTGGGGCTGGCCATGTGGTCCTCTCTGTGGACTGGCTGCTCTAATCGGGATAATCGTCCTCAAGACCTGGTGGGCCAGGATGTGCTCCACTTTCTCCTCCTCCCCCTTCATCATCACCCATGTGCTCCCATCAGATATGTCCCTCTCCTGGAGCTGCAGATTCAATGCCGTCTTTTGAAATAAGTTCTTCTGGTGGGAGGGCCAGGCGTCCTCTTAGTATTTGTCATCACTGCTTTTTAGTGATGTGTAGTACTCCATTGTATGTATATACCACTGTTTTTTAATCCAATCATTTGTTGGTGGAAATTTGGGTTGTTTCCAACTCCTTGCATTCGGATTTGTACCCTTGTGGAACTGCTGTTCAGGTCCTTTGCCCACCTCCTCGGTGGGCAATTAGTTTTTTTTTCTCTTTGGAAACTAGCAGAGTATTGTAGATTTTAGTAATAAGGCCTTTGTCTGATGTGTCAGGCTAAAGATGTTTTCCCAGTCCGTGGGCTCTCTTATTACTCTCTTGGTGAATTATTTTGATGTACACAGATGTTTTATCTTCAGTGTATCCCACATGTCAATTTGTGACTCATGTGCATTTGTGTCCTTCCCTGTTTCTGCTATCCCATGTATTCCCAGTGCCAAAATTCTCAGATTGGTCCCAGTTCCCTTATTGATGGACCTAATAGTTTGGAGTTTTACCTCAAGGTCTGTGATTTACCTTGAGTTTATTCTTGTGCATGGAGTCAGATAAGGGTCATGCTTCATTTTTCTGCAGGTAGATATCCATTTTTTCCAACACCGCTTGTTAAAGAGGGTACCTGCTTTTGATATTTTGGGGGCTTTATCAAAAGTGAGTTGTCTGTATCCTGATGATTTTATTTCTGGGTTTTCAGTTCTTTTCCAGTAGTCTAAGTATCTGTCATTATACCAATACCTCCCAGTTTTGACCATGATGGCATTATAATATGTGCTAAAGTCAGGTAAAGCAAGCCCTCCCACTGTGTCCTTCTTAGGGAGTCTCTGCTAATTCTGGGCTTCTTCCCTCTCCATATGAATTTGGTAATCAGTTTTTCCATTTCTTTCAAGAAAGATGAGAGTAATTCTCTCAGGATTGCATTAAAGTTATATAGTGCCTAGGAGAGAACTGACATCTTTACTATATTGAGTCTTCTGATCGACAAAAATGGGATATTCTCCCATTTGTTGAATCACTCTTGGTTTCTTGTAATAGTGTTCCATAGTTTTCCTCATATAAATCTTTTGTTCTTTTAGTCTGCTATTTCCCTAGATATTTTAATTTGTGCTTGGCTATTGTGATGGGTACCACCTTTTTGACCTCCTCTTCTGTTATTTTAGCTGATATGTATAGCAGTCCAGTGGACTTCTGTTTGTTGATCTTGTATCCTGCCACTCTGCCCCTTTTGGATCTTTTGGGATTTTCCATTTATAAAATCATGTCATCTACATATAACGATAGTTTTACCTCTTCCTTCCCCAGACGAATACCTTTGATGTCTCTCCTTTGCCTTATGCTGCGAGCTAAAACCTCCAGTACGATGTTAAATAAGAGTGGGGACAAGGGGCATCCTTGTCTGGACCCTTTTTCTGTGGAATTGTGTTCCTCTTTTCTGCATTGACTACCATGTTGGCTGTTGGTTCTTCATATATAGCTTGTATTGTCTTGAGGAATTGTCCTTCCATTCCTATCTCCTGACGTGTCTTAAAAAGGAATTGGTGTTGGATGTTGTCGAATGCTTTTTCCACATCTATCAATATTATCATGTGGTTCTTAGAGTTTTTCATGTCAATGTGGCACATGATACTAATGGTCTTTCGTATGTTGAACTATCCCTGGTATGAATCTTGCTTGGTCATGGTGAATTACCATATATACTCGTGTATAAGCTGAATTTTTCAGCACAAAAAATGTGCTGAAAAACTGGGGTTTAACTTATACGAGGTGTAATATCTCACAGGTGATTGTCGTTCCTCCGCTGTTCATTCAAAGCCCCACTGATACTGCAGGGCTTTGAATGTTTGTTACTCACATCTAACCAATCAGAGCCATCCTATGACGTGGAAGGCTCCAATTTGCAGAAGCACCCATAGTGATTCACTTACGCTGGCAGCTGAACTGGTCAGGATGTGTCCGTGGCTGCGCTCCGTCTCTCCCCTCTGGTCTCTGTGTTAATTCACATCCTGCATTTCCCACCCTAGGCTTATACTCAAGTCATCAGTTTTTCTAGTTTCCCAGGTAATAACTAGGTACCTAGGCTTATACTCAGGTCGGCTTATATTCAAGTATATATGGTATTCGTTTTATATACATTTGTATTCTATTGGCAAGTATTTTGTTAACAATTTTTGCATCTGTGTTCATTAAGAATATTGGTCTGTAGTTCTCAATTCTTGTAGGATTCCTGCCCTGTTTGGGTATCATATTTATACTTGCTTCAAGAGGTTGCCGTCTTTTCTATGTTCTGGAAGATTTTGTGTAGGATTGGTGCCATTTCTTCCCTAAATGCTTGGTAGAATTGTCCTGTGAAGCCATCTGGTCCAGGGAAATTGGGGTTGGTAATCCCTTGATATCCTTGTCTATTTCTTCTATTGCTATGGGTCTATTGACATTCTTGATGTTCCTCTGGGACATTCGAGGGAGGGATTGTTTTTCAAAATTTGACCATGTCTTCCAAGTTGTTGAATTCATTGGAGTACAGTCCTTCGTAATACTCTTTAATTATCATTTTGAATTCATTAGAGTCTGTTGTAATGTCCCCTCTTTCATCCCTCATTCTTGCTATTGAAATTTGTTCCCGTCTTTCTTTGGTTAGGTTTACCCACGATATGTTGATTCTGTTTATCTTTTCAAAGAACCAACTTTTAGCAGCATTAATTTTTTCCATAGTTTTCTTATTTTCCCTCTCCTAAATCTCAGCCCTGATTTTTATTATTTCTTTTCTTTTGCTATTAGCACGATTGTGCTGTTGACTCAGCCCTAGTTGCTGTAAATTTTGTGCCAGCATATCAATCATATGGCTTTCTTCCTTTCTCAGGTGTGCATGTATTGCTATGAAACTTCCTCTGATAACTGCCTTTGCTGTGTCCCATAAGTTTTGGTACGTCTTATTCTCATTCTCATTGGTTTCTAGAAATTTCCTAATTTCATCTATGATCTGAGCCAGTACACACTCCTTTTTCAGTAGAGAGTTATTCATCCTCCAATTGTTTGCCTTGTTTTATTCATCTTCCTTTTGCTGATTTCCAGCCTTATGGCACAGTGGTCAGTGAGAGAAGTCTATATGATATCAATGTGCTTAAATTTATGCAGATTTGACTTATGCCCCAGCATGTGGTCTATCTTCGAATATGTGCTATGTGGGCTTGAAAAGAATGTGAAATATTTTGTATTTTCATGAAAAGCTCTGTAAATATATATCAGGTCAAACTGACTAATTGTAGTGTTTAGATCTCTGGCCTCCTTGTTGAGTTTCTTTCCCTGTGATATTTCTTTCTCAGAGAGTGGTGTATTGAAGTCACCTACTATAATTGTTGAGGCTGTGACTTCCTTTTTCATATTTTGAAGCATTTGTTTGACGTATTCAGCAGGTCTGTCATTTGGGGAATATGTTTACAATGCTTAGTGGTTCTTTGCCTACTGCTCCCTTGAGCATTATATAGTGTTCCTCATCTCTTTTTATGGTTTGCACTTTGAGGTCAGTTTTATCCAAGATTACGATTGCAACCCTTGGTTTTTTTTTAATTGCTGTTTCTTTGGTATGTTTTTCTCCAGCATTTGATTCTCAGCCTAGTTTTGTTTGTAGTCTTGACATGTGTCTCCTGTTGGCAGCAGATTGATTAGTTGTATTTCTAAACTAGTCTAAACTAGTCTGCTAGCCTCAGTCTTTTAATGCCTGAGTTTAGTTCATAGATATTCAGGGGTATTATTTCCATCCGTGGACTCTGTGATGTCATCTTACACCTTTTGTGTTGGGTGTTTTCCCACCTCCCTTTCTTTTTAATGTAGTGTGTGTGTGTGTGTGTGTGTGTGTGTTTCATTCTTGACTTCTTTTCACCCTTAATCCAATGCTATCTTGGGGGCTGTTTTCTCTTTGTTTCCCTCTGGGTGAGGTTGTTCTCTGTGGCAGTCTCTTACTTATGCTTGGTGAGTGCTGTTCTTCTGCCTATACTGGATCGACAAGGATCCAGGCTGGGTTTCTTCTAATGTATTCTTTGAGTTTTTCCTTCTCTAACAAGACAATTACTTCTTCATCTATCTTGATCAGTAATTTGGCTGTGTAGAGTATTCTTGGGTTTGCATTATTTTCCTTCAATTTTTGCAATGTTACTCAACAACTCTCTCCTCTTCTTCATAGTGTTCTCTGATACCCTGTTTCCCCGAAAATAAGACAGTGTCTTATATTAATTTTTGCTCCCAAAGATGCACTAGGTCTTATTTTCAGGGGATATCTTATTTTTCCATGGAGAAGAATGTGGTACACGTTTATTGTTTATTGTTTTATTAAAAGAGACCTCGTACTACCTGTCTGCTCTGACTGCGCTGCAGCCAATAGTGAGCTGCGTGGTGGTGCCCACCACTATGATCCAGAGTCCAGAGTTACGGTAGCTTCGGGGGTGCTGATTTTTGGGGAGGTCTTATTTTTGGGAGATGCCTTATATTTCAGCGCGAGGCAAAACTGTAAGTAGGTCTTATTTTGGGGGGATGTCTGACTTTTGGGGAAACATGATAGGTCTGAGCATATTCTTATTTGGGAAACTATGTGATTGCTTGTTTTTCCCTAGCTCTTCTCATGATTTTCTCCTTTTCCTCAAAGTTGGATAGTAAGTATGATGTGCCTTGATTTCTTCTTGGGTTTCAATCTGACTGGTGTTCTTTCAGCTTCCTGAATGGTTGCCAGGTTTTCATTCATTAAGCTCGGGAAGTTTTCCTCCAAGAATTTCCTCTCTGTTGCAGTTGACTTCTTTGTGGTGTCTTCCTCTGGTAATCCAATAATTCTAATGTTGTTCCACTTCATAGCATCAGACCTAGCTTTTAGGTTCTCTTCATCTTCACTAATGATCTTATTAGATTTTTGTTCGCATTTAAAGTCTCCTTGGCTGTCCTCTAGGTCACTGGTGCAATTATCTGCCTCCTCCAGTCGATTCTCGTGGTCTGCGTGTCTGCTACTAGTTTTTGTTATCTCTTCCCTGATCTCTTGTATTTCCCTTTGGTGTATGGACTTAATCTCCTCTTTCATTTCATCTTTTTTCTGTATTGTTTTTCTCATATCCTGTATTACAGCAAGAAGTATTCTGAAAAATTCTTTATGTGGCAGATAAATATCTGCTTCTTCTATGCATGTCGTTCGGTTCAGGACATCTCTGCCATTGAAGTTTGTTTCTCATGTTTTTTTGTTGAGGTCATTGGGCCTGATTGCTGTTTGTTTTAGAGGAGCCAGGTGCCATTTTTCAGGGAGTCAAAGAGCACTGGCTCTCTCTGGGAGACTCGTAGGAAAGCTTCTTCGAACTGCTACAGCTAATTTCACTATGGAATTAGCCAACCACTTTATCCTCCTGTGGCTTCACTCTTTCCCTAGTCAACAAGTTGGATGGGCCTCTCCGGAGATGCTGGTTGGGTTGTTGTGGATCCACGAGGATGGTGCTTTACTGGGTGATCTCACAAGAATCCATGATGGTGTGGCCCATGACGGCTTGGGTTGCCACAGGTGGCATGCAAAGGTGCCCGCTGCAACAGGAGTGTCACAGAAATCTGGTTGGTTGCCTGCTTTGGTATAGAGCACCGTGAATGTTGGGCGGAATTTCCCTGATCAGGTAGATCACTGCGTAGGTTAGGCAGAGGTTCCCACTGCTCCGTGGAAAGCTGGTGAGTGTTTGATAAGCTTTCTTAGTCTGTGAGGCACTACAGCAGGCGGGAGGAAGCTCCCTCAGTAACGTGGGACCACAGAGGATGGATAGGAGCTCCCCAAGGCACACAGGCAGGATTTCCCCCAAAGAAGGGGTGCCGAATTTCTCCAGCCATGTCTTAAGCACTACAGAGGACCGGCAGGTGGGCTTTTCCAGGGAAGAAGTTGGGCAGGATATCCCCTGTTGGAGTGTGGGTGGGCTTTCCCAGCTTCCGGTTATGCTGCAGAGGGAGGAGCTCGCCCAGCAGGGTTGAGTGCAGGCATTAATGCCCTAGGCTAAGGGTAGTGGTCAGGATGTTGGCAGTGCTGTGTGAGAGAAAGGGGAAGAGAAAAAGAGATGGAAAAAAACAGCCCACTGAGACAGGGAGATAGGGGGGAATAGAGAGAAGAGAGGGAAACTGAAGCATCAATATAAATGAACCTGATCCTTGACCATGGGGCTGCAGGGGTTTAATCCCTGCCCTGAGATGGTGTCAAACTGTGGCTGTGTAGAGATAAAGCCCCTGTGTTGGCTACAAATGATCCTGGCTCCAGCCAAGACAGTGGCCGGGCCAAGGTAAGGTGACCAGATTTTAACATTGGTATAGCGGGACACCATTGATAAAACTCATATCCTGGTGAAATTGCCACATGGCAGCCGAAAACCGTACATACCCTCACTTGTTGTCCATTCTTTCCAAAAACTGGGACTTTTTAAAAACACCATAGACACGAGAAAAATGTTTAAAAAGCGGTACGTCTGGTCACCTTAGGCTAAGGTCAAACCCTAGCTGGCCTCCATTGTGGTAAGCCAAAAGACCCAGCTCCTTAAAACCTATTGGATCTCTGCCTACTTATCTTTCTGATCCTCCTTCTGCGACCTGGCCGTGTGGAATTTCCCTCTTAGTGACTCTCCTGCACAGATTTCTGTGGAGTTCCTCTGCTATGTGTTACTCAGTCGCCATCTTCCTGGAAGTCTCTACCATCCATTTCTTAACAGATTTTTGTGAGAACTTTTTTTTCTCTCCCACTTAAAATTAATATACTTTTCCCCTCAAGAGACTGTAATTTACCTATGTAAATTACAGAAAAAGGGCTTCAAAAATTCATGGAAAATTCCTTTACCTTTTAATCCTATTTCCATGAGCTATTTGTGACTCACTCATACATGTTATTCCAGTTACTATGGCTCCATAAGAAATTATCGCCAACACTTAATGGCCTAAAATAGCAATTAAATATGCTCATAGATTTTATATTTTGTGGGAAGGAACTCAGACATAGCATAACAAACATGTTTCTTCTCTGCCCTATGATGCCGGGGCCTCAGCTACACACCTTACTGGCTAGACCAGAAATGTCTGAAAGCTCGCTTACCATGTGGCTGCCTGATGGGCCAGTTTGGGCTTCTTCACAGTTCAATGTCTAGTGTCCCTCCAGAGTACGTTTCCTAAAGGAGAAACCAGGTAGAATCATACTCCTATAGTCCCTGGGAGCACTGCTGCCGTATTCATTAGGTCTGAAGAGTCCCAAGTCCCCCATCCCCAGGTGCACAAAAGGGAAAGTGACCACACACCTCACATTCCTTCACGAAGGGATCTAGGGTCCCTGAGTAAACCGCATGGAGTGCATAGCTGACCTCTGGCTACATCAAGGAGAAGAATCCTACGTAGCTCCATCAATCAAGGCCGATTGCCACAAAATAGAGATCAGGCATGCCTCCACCCTCCATCATTCTTTACCCTTTTCTGATAGTAACTGTTTCTTCCACAGCATTCTACTTTTGTGCTGTGTTCTATAATCCATTGCACTGGTCTCACAGAGCTCACAGGCAATACTCACAATTAAGGGAGCTTTTTAGAGAACTTAATGGGTTACTACAAGCCAAGATCAGAAAACACTAAGGATACACTCATTGGTCCACAGTATCATCTCGCCTCAATCAAGTCTTTCTCTAGTCCTTAGTCTCTGTGTTGCTCTTCAATTCTGTCTCGTGTCTCCTTGCCTCAGCCTCTGACTTTACCTTGTTCTTTCAGTCTGTCCAGTAATTTCTGTTTCACAGCCTCTGGTTCCTCTTGTCTTTAGACAGAGATCTCATTTGTTCTCCACTGGTAGTTCTTTATCCCTTAAGTTCATGGGATTCCTCTCTGTTCCTGTTCTAAGATAACACATCCCTATGGCCAGGGAAGTGGCAACGAAAATGAACCAGTCCACTCTGTTTTGTGTTAGACATGCCCTATTTGCAAAGTCCCACCTAATCATCAATGGGAATCACAAAGACCTAGACAGAAGAGCCATGCCAAGAGACTTCACACCACGATAGTCCCACAGACAGGTGCTTCTTGCCTTCTTACCCTTAAATCTACAAGTGAGAGCTGTGTCTTGGGAGATTCGCCTCTAAACCCTGGCAACCAAGTGTGCTTTTTACAGTGCATTTCCTCAACTCCTGTGCAGACAGACCACTGCAGCCAGGTGCTGATTCAGGGCAGCCTCCCAGCATTGCCTGTCTGTCCTGCAGCCCCCACTCTATGTGCCTCATTGGGCCTCAGCCATCCATGTGGCCTTTCTGCTCTGCTGGGTGGCATTTTGTTTTAAGATGATGGCAACGCCTTGACAGTCAAAGCTGCAGAACCCTCTGGAGAAAGGACACCAGTGAGTTGCTTTTCTTGCCCACACCCCATCACTGTGGTGGACTTGCACACATTCCTGTTGAGTCAGATGTTGGTGATCTGCATTTCTCCTCCACATTCACTTCACTTAAAAAAAAATTTAGCCCCTGCTATGATTCTAGTGATAGAAGGCGATGTAGGATTTAAGAAAGCTGAATTATCCCTGTCATGTTTAACTCACTGCATAGTTGGAAACTTATAGTTTGAATGTTACATGTTTGCTGTCAGGAATTGAATTTCCTTTCCACTGGGCATCCTGCAGACCCTGCGGTGCTGCATTGCTCCTTGGACCTTGCTGTGTAGCATGGGGATTGCAGGGCCATCTCTACTCTGCTTATGGGACCTGCAGGACCGCAATGATGAGTTGCAGGCTGCGCTGGAAGGCCTACAGACATGGATGCACAAGACACAGAGTAGCCCATCTAGTTTCCGGCCAGATGGATGCCTGCCCCCAGCAGATTGCTCCGAAGGTAGAGGATCTTCTTGGGGAAAGGGTGGAGTCCTTGTTCCAGCAAACTGGGCTATCTCTCAGACCTACCCGTAGTTTGTGTCATGGGCCACTTCCAAGCATCATAGGGTATATTGAGGCACAAACACCTGCCCCAGACACACTGGCACCACCCGGCTGAGTTCCTTGTAGCTGGGAATTTATGGAAGGGGATGGGGGCTTTATCAACTGTAATGAAATGGCAGCAGTTATGTGATCTCACAATGACCTCATGAGAGGCATGTCCATCACTCGTAGATGTTCCAAAGCCACCTCCAGAGTTGTGATTAAGATGAAGGGACTTGGTGGTGAGGTTTCAGCATAGGCTAGAGACAGAGAGAGTGAGGGTATGTGACAGTAAATAAAGGAGCTATATTTCCTTTGCCCAGGTCACAGACCAGTCTCTATACAGATTGTCCTCTGAGCTGTAAGCTGGTTGATGTGAAAACTCTTTTAATAAAAGAGATAAATTATATCTAAAACATATTAATGACTCCCTGATGTTCAGAGAGAGCTTGAGATTTGTCCCCTTGAGTGTCAGAATTCGTCAGAATAGACCTGTGCCAGCGGCGCCTGCGCAGGACACAGGTCAAGCACTGGAAGCAGTTGGGACCTGTGTGCATAGGCGTGCATATCTGCTTAAAAGTAGATATCTCTGGCTTCAGGATCCTCTTAGTGCTGAGGTTTATGACAAATTCCACCTACAGTGTAGACTGTGTTTGATTAATCTCAGCTCCTTCAAAAGACAAGAACAAGGAGGTAACACAGCTGCCCTAGAGTTTTGTCATAGTCCTGTATAGCCAGGGGTTGGTTCTTGGATCAGTGCCCCCAACTGTGCATCAGCAGACACCGTGGCAAGTCTCTCAGCCCTGCTGCCAAAGCTCTGATACACAGTGGTTTTGTGTGCTAAGTTTTGGCCACTCCCTCACCCCAGGGAGATCTGTGGACACTGACAGGCCACTCCCTCACCCCAGGGAGATCTGTGGACACTGACAGGCCACTCCCTCACCCCAGGGAGATCTGTGGACACTGACCTGTGGATCTTTGGCAGTCGAGCATTTTGCATCCTCCTCCCTCCCAGTTTTGTAGTGCTCTAAAGCTATTTATTTCATAAAATGTAAATGAATTATAGCTAAAAGAGCCAACCTGGGAACCTTAAGTTTTCTCTGAATGTGGGTACAGCGTCTTTGGACCCCAACATAACCTGCTCACCTGCAAATGGCAGATTGGTGTCTTGAAATCCTGTGAGTCAACAGCCAAAGGCCATTAGACTCATTTGGGAAATGTGGGATGGAGCCTGACACAGCCAGCTGCACCACATCCAGAGATGCCAAGGGTGCTGTGACATCCATTTAAGGCATCCTACGTATTCTTCCACACAACAGACAGGTCAGCCATCCCCAGGGAAATGGACACTGTGTCCCCTCAACTACACAGAATTTATGGCCCTCAGCACGAACCACTGACCCAAAACCTGGGAGACAAGGCCCTGAAGTCTTGGGTCTGCTCGAGACTGGGGACTGCGGCACCAGATCACAGACCTAGGCTTCATGCCATCGCTAATGAAACCTAGCAGTTTCACAATGTGGCCTTTTTATGTACTGTCCTCCCATCCCTCTGATGGAAACCATTTTAGAAGCAGCACCAAGGCTCAGTTGACCCTTCCGATGTTTGTCTGCTGCTGAGAGAATAGTAAGAAGCTGGGTTGCAGTAAGCCTAGTGATGTGGACTGTCCAGCCTCACGGACCTCCTGTCAGCCCAGGTGACTGCGGAAGTTGACAGTTCTCAGTTTCCAAGGCAAAGTAATTCTTTCCAGAGGTTCTCATTCAGGTTTTTGTCTTGTCCCTTATGTCAAAGTTTGTCACCATTTTCAGGGTGACAATGAGAGTAGAGGATGACTTTGCCACGTCCCATCCTTGACACTGCAAAATGAAGACGGAGTCATGGCATAAATGCAATTCTGAGTCTCAGACCAGCTCTCTTCCAAGCCCTAGCAACACACGTAGTTCAAAGATGTGCCTTGTGTGCCTGGTGTGCGGAGTGGTGATTCAGGTCGGAAAGCGAGTCGTTGCAGTGCTCTCAAGCACCATTCCTCATTCCACACGTATGGAATGTGCCTGACTGCTTTATTTATTATTATTATTATTATTATTATTGTATTTTAAAATCATTTTGTTGGGAGATCTTACAAGTATAACATTCCATAGTTAAATCACATCAAACAGTGTTGTACAGTTGCTGCCACAATCCGTTTCAAAACATTTTCTTTTTCTTGAACTCCTTGATATCTGCTCCCCATTTATTCCCTCCTTTGCCTACCATACCCCGCCCCAGGAAACCTTACTTTATTTTTTTCCATATCTTGCACATCCAATATATCCACTCACATACAATTCTGTTGTTCAATCCCATTGAGTGGGGTTATTCAGTCATCAATGCTCTCAGCTCCCTGTTATCTCCTCCCCCCTTCCCGTACCCTCAGGGAACCGTTACTCCATTTATTGTTTCTGAAGGGTTATCTATCTTAGCTTTCATGTATCAAATGATATTAAATATACGATGAACCTACATCAAATCTGATATGATTAAAGAGGCAAAACAAATAAAAACCATAATCATAAGGGGAGGGAATATTAAGGAACTAGAGGATAATTATGTAGTTCATCAGTGCTATACCACACCCTGGATTTATCATCCCTTCCTGTGTCCCTTCTGAGCGTGACTGTCCAATTACCAGAGGGGCTGTGATTTCTGGGTCTCTACTACATCCATGCCCCTTCACATCAATTTGGTTGCTTATCTTTTGAACTTCTGATACCATTTCTCCTCAACACCTCATGATCACACAGGCTGGTGTGCTTCCTTGTGGGCTGTTTCTTACCTGCTAGTTGGGCACTTATTTAACTGCAAAGCATCTAAGACCCCATATGCTATTAATAACCAGGCACCATCAGCTTTTTTCAACCACATTTGCTTATGCACCCATTTTGGCTTCAGCAATCATCTGACCAGTTTATCAAGCAACACACAGACTTACTGCCATCAAGTTGATGCCAACTCATAATGACCCTATAGGACATGGGAGACCTGCCCCTGTGGGTTTCTGAGACTGTAACTCTTGATGGTGGTTTCAAACTGCTGACATTTCAGATCACAGTCCAATGCATAAACACCATGCCACCAGAGCTCCTACATATCCTGAAACCCAGCATTATTTGTGTGATATAATAATGTGGAGGAGGAGGAGGCCAATTTGAAGTCTTTAGCTAATAAATAGGCCATGAGGTGTGTCTGGCCACCTTCACACACAGTGAGGCTCATTCCCAGGCATCACACTGCCCAGAGGCATGTGTCACCAGGTCACCCCACTTCTTCCATCTCCCCACCTCCTCTATGATCCTGGCATCACCAGGGAATAAACTTGAAGTGAAGTAAAAGGGGGCCTTACATTCATGGACAATTCCATTATCTTTTTCTTCCGTGTTCTGGAGGTTTTTTGAAGTCCCTTCACACGATATCACTGCCACTTTGTAGGAACTTGAAGGGTGTGATGGGCTGCAGGAGCCTCCTGAGCAATCTGTTCTGGTGAAAGTGTGAAATGGTTCTAAATGAGTGTTTCCTAACGTGGGCAATGCTGCCCCCTGGGGGGCACTGGAATAATCCGTGGGAGCTGCCAAAGCAAATAACCTACACCCTATCCTGGATTAGGGATGGGCTATTGTATAAAAGTTAATTGCCAGAGGGTTGCTGGGTAACTATTTTTCTGAAAATTGGACAGCTGACCAAATAAGTTTGAGATCCTTTATTCTACATGGATACAACATAGCAGATCACCAGTGATGCGTGCTGTTGTACGCCAGTGCGGCAGGACTCCACCATCACTGCCTTTCCCTTGAAAAAGCACATGTAGAATCTGTGCTTTGTTGTCCCTTGGGAATAGGAAAGCTGTAAGAAACCTGTAATGTCCTCACTGAGCTAAGCTGAGATTTCCTCTTCTTCGCAGGCTTTTTCACATGCGTTACAGCTCCTACTCCAGTGAGCCTCGAAACGGAACTCATGATGGAGCAGGTGAAAGAACATTACCAAGACGTCAAGAGCCAGCTGGAGACGAAGGTAGGTGTGAGGGGTGCCCGAGGGGGCGCCTGGGGCTTCCTTTTGTGCACAGAGAGCCGTGCTTAGTGCTGACCCTTCTCCAGGCAGCTGCCTTGGATTTCTCTGGTTGGTGAGCGGGCACTAAGAAGACAGTTTGAGGGAAATACAAGCAGAAATGACTGTCAGTGCCTGGCCCAAAGTCGCTGGGGGCTGGCATGCTGAGTGCAGCCCTGCCAACTGCTGTGCGGGAATTCACACCACCTACCTCATTCTTAGCATAACTTATCCTTGGCTTTGCCTCTCTTGGGATGCTGCATAGTTTCTCAGCCAGGATTACCCTGGCTGACAAGGTCTTCTCAGATGAAGTTAGCTCCTGCCTCTCCTTAGATGGTGACTAAGAGAATGTCCGCACACAGTTGCCATGTGCCGCGTTCTTTCTACTTTCAGGACTCAGAGAGCCAGCCACCCTGTTTCCACCGGGACCTCTGAGCTCCTGGGTGCAAGTTACTTACCTAAACGGAGCTTGCCAGCCAACGGCCAGACAATATCTTCTCCCACGGGAGGTTATCCAACTGGTCCAGACAAGGCTGTGCCTACATCTTGAGCACTGAGTCTTGGGGATGTCACCGCTGCCTTTTCATCCCTGACTTCTGCAGGCCTCAGCTCCTTGGCATGCCCGACAACCTTGCTGTTTCCATGTCATATTGTCAGGGGCTAATGTTTCTCTTTCCAGGTAAACTACAAGCAGGAAATTGAACTAATGAAGAAAAACTTTGAGAAGGAGAAAAGGGAAATGGAGCTTATGTTCAAAAGTGAAGTCAGCATGCTAGAGAGCCAGAGAGCAGACCTGGAGGCGCTCCATGCACAGTCTCAGGATGCCCTTTGCAGCCTGCATGGCAGCTGTGGGAGATAAGGAGTGGGGGCCCACATTGCCCCAAGGAGTTGGCCACCTTAGCTCAGTGGCCAGACGAGAAGCTACGCCTGCGACACCAGCACGGACTACCACAAATCAGGTCTGCTGCCCTGTTTTCTTCTGGGTCCTCCTTCAGTCTGAAGTTCTTCCCAAAAACCCACATTAGATATTTAATTCAGGAAATGACTCAACTGCAGTGCATGCTAAGTGGGTAGTTTTTCTCTGGCCACAGAGAGGAAGGTAGGAAAAAATAGGGCTTTGTATGAGTTGTTTTAACTTAAATTAGAAATATATATATTAAAACTTAAGTTATGAAGTAATTTAGTTTGTAGACTACTTTTAACACATTCATATTTATTTTCTGCCTCAGACTTCTCTGTAGCAAAGGAACAAAGTAGCAAAGCATCTTCCTTATTTAATGTCATGTTCTAATTTTCCAGTGCACGCGGTAGCATGTGGGCAAATGGAGAAAAAGGCTAAAAGCTCCTTTGCAATAGGGAGGCCAGTTATCTGCGAAGGTAGCTTTTCAAAGCTGTCCTAAGCGAAAGGAGCCCTGCTGGGGCTTTGGGTTAGCATCAGGCTGCTAACTACAAGATTGGTGATTCCAACCTCCCAACTGCTTTGTGAGAGAAAAACAGACTTGCTCCTCCAAGAAGAGGGACCATCTGAGAGCCTCGGCAGCAGTTTGCTCCATCCTGCAGAGCATAGGAGTTAGAATCGGTTTCATGGCAGCGAGTTGCTGTGTCATCACAAAGAAAAGCAATGAAAGATTTCTTTGGAAAACTGAGCGTATCAAGTAGGTTTCACTTAGTGGAATGATAACTGGTTGCTGCCAGCCCATGCCTATTTATCATGACCTCACTCTCCCACAGAGAATCTTGGCCCTCGCCAACTTGGACACCAAGCGGGCTAGAGCCCTGCTGACCAGACCTGCAAAGCCTCCTTGGGAAGCATTCTTAGCTGGGAACATGGCTCGGGTTAGAAGTGGCACTACGATGACCACAGTGGACCAAGCCATCTCCCGTGTCCTGTGACCTGGGGAGGTTGATGATCCCAGAGCCAGTCTGCCTTTCTGTCATGGTGCAAGGAAATTGAGGCAGCTTGAGTATGGGCGGTAAAGAAAATCCTGGACTACTGAATTGTACCCTCTTCTGTACCCTGCCTTTCTGTTCCCCAAAAGATGACCACACAGTGGCCTCAGACCTGGGCGTTGCTATAACACATACTGCCCGCTAGGATGATCCAGAGCTTCCTCCTGAGAATTTTGCTTCATAGTATCTGAACCTGTGAACTGTCTGGTAAAGGGCGGGCTACTGTCCAGAACACCTTATAGACCATTGCCACTATTCCCAAGCCCTCTCAGGCTCTAAGAAGCAGCAAAGGGACATGTCTGGTCCCAGGAGTTTCCTTAACTGGCTGGAAGGCTGCTCCCACCCCCATTCCCACCCCATGTCATGATTGTGAGTCGAGCCATATTGCATGACTCTGATGAGCTGAGTTACTCTTGTTCTCCCAGGCTGACTGCTCTCAGCTGGGCCTCACTCCACCGCAGTGTTATTTTCCTGGGGCTTCTAAAGGCCTCTTTCCTAGATGTTTAAAATACTTTTTAGAGTAATTTCGACTAAAGGTACTTTTTTTTTTTCACTAAACTTTAGGCCAGTACTGCCCAATACAGCTTTCTGTAGTGATAGACATATCTTGTGTTTGCCTGCCCATTACAGGAGCCACTGGCCACATGGGGTCACTGAAAGTGACTGATGTGACCAAGAATCTGAGCTTTGATTTTATTCCATTTTAATCCGTCTAAATGTAAATTTAGTCCCATTTGACAAGTCGTGTCTGCTGCATTATCAACTAGATCCTGTGCATGCACTCTCTGAGCGCAGCTGGCACGAGTAGCGAGGAGTTGTGCACTTAGAATGTGCGCTTGGGCAGGCCTTTCTAACCCTGTGATACATGTGACATTCGTGTTTCTGAGCCAGGTCCATGTGAAAGTTTCTGTAGAAAGGGGGCAAAGGCTGAACTGAGCCAGAAACTCCTGTGGATGGAAGCAGCGCACTTGTTACAGCAATGGGACTGTAAAAAGAAAAAGATGCTTCAGAGGCAACTGCAGCTAGTGACAGACATGGGAGCCCAGCTGGACTTGGACAAGGGATAGAGAAGAGAGGCAGAAGGAGATGCTAGCCCAGTGCAAGAAGCAGCAATGCAAGTTGGGTGGGGGGTGGAGGGTGGAGGGTGGCAGGGAGGGCTGATGAGTAAAGAGCAAGCTAAAATTTGCAAAGTGTTTGCACTTGACAAGTTAGAAACCACATATAGGAAGCAATTAAAAGGGCTTTCCCTGGAGGCAGAGGGGCTGAAAGCCTTCTTGAAGGAGGGAAAGGCAACTGACTCCAGGCCTGCTGAGGTCCACAGAAGTCAGAAAGGAGACGGGACCAGCAGGGTCAGAACGTGGAGAGGCTGAGTTCCTGCGTATGCCAGGGAGGCATCTCACTGCAGATCCTGTCCAGAGCCCGGTCCCGAGAGCAGCCCCACAGCCCAGAGGACCCTCTGCATAGCTCACTATCAGGGCCATCCCATCTTGGTGAATGATATAGAGGTGGCTCCTGCTCCTTTAGAGACATGGGTGATCTATGCTATCCCCTAGAGGGGCAAGGCCCATGTTCCTGGAGAAACCCGTACCTTTGGCTAGCAGCCTTGCTGGTCAGAAGCAAAGATCATCTGAGCAGCAGGAGTCCAAAGCCACAGAGCAGCCCTTACTGGACATGGCTGGACACAAGCTGCCCCTCTAGGAGCCTCTGTGTCTTGGAAGGTGAGCATGGGGTAGGGACCACTAGGACAGGACAGCAGAAATTAGAAGCTGCTGTACCGATAACAGAAGGTAGAAACTGTGCTGGAGAGAGAAAAGAATGACATGAAAACCAGGCTCCTACAGCTGGAAGATAAGCTTCTGGCTAGGGAGAAAGAAGCAGACTCGAGAGAGAATAACAGGTTTGCTTGCCCTCTATCCATTCTTAAACAAGTGGAACTGAGTCATCTCAGTCCCTGATGACTTGATTGCATAACCCCCTTTCCTCCTAGCAGGCTGGTAGACTCGGCACCAGGAGAATACCACGTAGCCCAGGTGTGCCCAAGCTTACAAGCCCAGTCTGGCCTGTACTCGGGCCGTGGTGTTGCTAGGTGCTGTGTGAATGCGAAAAGAGAAATTTTCCATACAGAAACCCCCAGAACTTCACCAAGAGGACTGCTGTGGCTTAGACTCAGGTTTTCACTATCTCTGTCGGCAGGAAATCTGTGCTTGTCTCACGGGGCCCACGAAAGACTGCCCTGAACCCCATTTCATTCCTTTGGGGTCTCTGAAGGTCTCTGCCTGCCAGCTCCAAGCACCTTCCTTTAGTCCCACTGTGTGTATTTATTGAAAGTGTCCTTGGCGCAGATCTACTGCTTCGTGAATTCTGTGAGAGCCCCAAGAACTGACTGGGACACTCGGATGTTGGCCGCAGAAACCAATGCCTTCTAGAGAAAGCTGAGCTGAGAGGGAGTTCTTAATTCCACCAGCTGGGCAGGCTGCTTGAAAGGCCACAGGTGGAACTGGCCTTCTCGCTTGAGGACTTTGGCTGGCAAATGCTCTATCTCAAAAGCCTGGGATATAGGAAGGCCTTTCCCAATATTTTCCATAGATGGGCCCATGTCCCTGAGTGGCTTAAAACAACACAGATTTAATATCTTACAGTTCTAGACGCTACAGGTCAGAAATAGGTTAAAATTTAGCTAATTTCTTGACAGCTTAGTTGCATGTTAGCTAGAACTGAGTGCTAAATTGTACTCTAATCGAGGAGTCATCAGGGTTGTGCCCCTTCCAAGGGGTTCTAAGGAGAACCCATGTACTTACTTTTTCCACCTTCTAGAAGCCACTCACATTTCTTGACTCGTGGCCTCTTCCACTTTTCAAAGCGTCCAATGGCTGGCTGAATCTAAGGCTGTGCCTCTTCTGCCTCTTTCATTTAAAAGGACCCTAGTCTGTACAATAGGCCCACTAGAATAGTCCAGAATAATCTCATTATCTCACAGTCAGCTGATCAGCAGACTTAATTTCATCTTCAACTGTAATTCCCCTTAGCCATGTAACATAATATTCACAATCGGGAATTAGAACATGAATAATGTTTTACCAACTGCCATCGAGTTAATTCTGACTCATATCCACCCCAAAGGGCAGAGTAAAACTGATCCCTAGGGTTTGTGAGGCTATAAATCTTGATAGAAGCAGAAAGCCCCATCGTTCTCCTTTAGAGCAGTGAGTGGGTGGGTCTTTTAGCTGCTGGCTTTCCAGTTAGCAACCTAGAGTGAAATGCAGATGAATACAATACCAACTGCACCACCATGGCTTCCCAGAACAGTCTTTAGGAGGTCATTAATCTGCCAACCACAGCAGTGATCTGGATGTTTTTTATCTCTGATACATTCATGATCACATATCTTTGGTGTATTTAGTTGTGTATTTTTTAAAATATTCTAATGTTATATGCAATAAAAAGTGTACTGCTATGATTTTATAAGAAATTGATCAGATCGTTTTACCAGCACCCAAAACAAGAAATAGAACCCTCCTGGATTCCCCACACATAGCCAGTATCCTGACTTCTAACTCCTTAATTTTGCCTGTTTTTGCACTTTATATAAAAGAAGCATACCATCCGTCCTTTCTTACCATATGTTGTTTGTGAGATTCTTCCATATTGTTGCTTAGAGCTATAGTTATTTCATTTGCACTTTATTTTTCATTCTCTTGCCTGCATTTTTCTACTGCTTTGAAAGTTCTGGGTCAATGCAATATGTTTTTATGGAATGGAATTTTTTAGATTTTAAGATATAATAATGTTTACCTTTTTATTGACATAAGAAACAATGTGTCTTATGCAAAACTCAACTACAACTCTTTTTTTAATGAAGTTTTTATTGTGAATTAAGGTTTACAGAGCAGATCATACTTTAACACTCTGCAATTCATACATATTTTGATGCCATTCATTCATTCCAGTCCCCTTAATATGCCCTCCCTTAGTCCACGACTTCCCTGTTTTCTATGTCCTTTTCTCCTCCTTTCCTAGCCTTCTGTCTTTGGGTGAATGCTCCCCATCTCATTTTAACGGTTGACTTTTCTAACACAGTAGTGAGTTGAAGTCCAGACCCAAGGGAGCACGGTCTTAGGGGCCCTACCAGACGCTGTCTGACCAGTAAGCCTGGTTTCTTTTAGGATTTTGATTGACAGGTTCTTCTTCTCTTTCCAGGACTCTCTAGTGTGATTTTATGCAGAGCTGGTGGTGGTGGCGCCAGGTATCACCCCGTTCTTCTGGGCCCAGGATTGTGGAGACCGGTGTTCTCACTGTCCCTTCGACTAAGTGTTTTCCCTGTGTCTGTTTAACTGCCACCCCGCTGCTCTGCTCTGGACAGGGAGAGATCAGTCCTTGCACCCTAGACGGCTGCTCAGAGACCTTTAAGACCGCTGCTACTTACCAGATTAGAATGTAGAGCACTGTCTTTGTGAACTATGATATGCTAATGGATCATTTTGTCCCCTGCAACTATTGTGATACCACTCCCCCAAAGCCCAGTACCTTATTCCTTCAGAGTATCTGCTTATATTTAAGAAGTTGTCATAATTTTGTCCTCTGTTCGCCCCACCACATTCATGGATATATTTGCAGTAAAAGTAAATATACAAATACTCTCTTTTAAACACACACACACACATATATATGTGTATATATATATATATATGTATGTATATATATATATATATGTTTGTAAAAGTCTCCTATCTGTTCAGCCTGTGTGTATGTCCAAGTACTCACTTGTAGATTCCCCAATCCCCCACTGTTGTAGGACTTTGAATCTAACAGTGTTTGCGTCTGTAGTTTCTCACTCTTGCAAACTACCGGTGTACTCGCCTGCCTGCCTCCATCGTTTCTCCTGTGTGTTGCATTCCCCTCCGCCCAGGCTATCACTTGCCTGTGTTCTAGCCGCACCCCCCACCCCTTTCCATCCTCTGCAACCATCAAAGAATGTTTTTATTTCCATAAGAAAACTTACTGTTGATTTTTATAGTGGTGGTCTCATACGATATCTGTCCTTTTTGTTTTTGACTAATTCCACTCGGCGTACTGTCCTCCGTGTCCATCCCTCTGTGAGGGCTTTGCAGGTGCATCGTTATTCTTCGACGTTGCATAGCATTTCATTGTGTGTTTATTGCACCCAAGTTTGTTCATCCATTCTTCCACTGCAGGGCATTTAGATTGTTCCTGTTTTTTGCTATTGTGAATAATGCTATGATGAACATGGGTCTGTATCTATTTATTTGTGTCATAGTTTTTATTTCTCGAAGACACATACCAAGTAGAGGGATTGATGTGTCATGGTATTTCTCTTCCCAACTTTCTCAGGGTGCACCATACTGCCTGCCACAGTGGCTGCACCATTTCCCAGTTCCTCCGGCAGTGTATGAAAGTGCCAGTCTTTCCACACCCTCACCATCATTTGTTGTTATCTGTTGTTGTTTTTTTAACCTTCCAGTTAATTTGGGGGGTGAGGTCGTATCTCATTTTGATGTGTATTTCTCTAATGGCTAATGATTAAGAGCATTTCTTCATATATTTTTGCCCCCCTGAATGTCTTCTTTGGTGAAGGATCTGTTCACATCCTTTGACCATTTTTAAAATTAGATTGCCTATCTCTTTCTGTTGAGATACTCAATTTTCTGTAAATTTTAGAGATGAGTCTCTTGTCCAGTATGTCATTGTCCAATATGAAATTCCACAGCCTTTGGCTGCTCTTTTGACTCTTGGTGGAATCTCTTGACACACACAATTGTCTACGTTTTCGGAGCCCCTAGTCATCCATTGTCTTCTGCTCTGAGTGTGTTCTCCATTACTTCTGTGAGGGCAGTTACATACTTGGCTTCACATAGTCTCTTAATTGTTCAGCAGATAGGATGAGCAATCTTCAGTGTATCTGCGCTCCAAGCAGCCAAAAGTAGAATTCCACCTCCACCTAACACAGTGTACACACCTAGAATCAGTCTGTTTCCCATACTAGAGCCAGAGTGACCATTTCAAATTTCATGTCCCATTTATTTGACAGCCCTACTCTAAACCCTTTGCTGCTTTTAAAGTTCCCATGACTTCTTTTTCTCTATTTTTCCCTTAGTGCCCCATGAGATCAAATGAAGTCAGATGAGACATACTTGTGTTTGATACTAGAATATAATGCATAAGATAAGCATGGCAAGGTTATATAGTACCTTGATTACTTAGATTGGGAAAATTAGAATCTAACAAGATGCCAGACAAAGACGTAGTTGGGGGGATAAATATCGACATGTGTTCAGGACAGAAAGTATGGGTTCAAAGCTCATTAGGGATTTTTTTGTTGGTAAAAATACTTGCCTGTCATAAATCACTTGTGTTGTCTTGGCAGAGATTCTTTAAGAATTGTTTGTCAGGAAATAATGTGGCCCAGGGTAGCCTTGGTCATGGAGTAGATAGTGACACCTGCCTTTCTCTGCTGAGGTATTCACTGTGCATCAGGCCGCTCCATAAATCAATATGTATTCTTCCTCAGTTTTTCCTTCCAGTGATGACCTTGGAGTATAGCAGGTGACAGTCTCACTAAAGAGGAAAATGTGTGCATATATTTTAAGCTCTGGTCATTCTTGTTTCTTAGATCCCTGCCGGGATTCACTAGCAGGGAATAGTTTTTGGAATGCCCCAAGGTCTCACATTCAGTATTACGCATTGATACCAACCATGGGCACATGGTTCCCAACTTACTTCTGATTGTCAATTGTGCTTGCAGAGCCGAGCTACAGAGGCTTTCTGAAGAAAACACATCGTTGACAAATGAATTGGGAAGGATTCAGCAAGAACTTAAAGTTGCAGAAAGAACAAATGATGTACAGAGGTAAAGGCTTGTCCAGGTTCAACTTAGGACCTTTGAGCTTGTGACCCAGTTTTCACATAGCAGAATGAGTGGTTTCCTCTCAGTAAAGTGAGTGTAGAAGTTACTGAGATAGAAAGTGGGGCGTATTCTCAAATCAACCTCACTTTCCAGAAAGCCAAGAGTGGATGAACCTAATTGGTCTCTGACCATGACATGACACATATGTAAAGGGCCCTGGCCTACCTCCACATGCAGGCAGCCCCTCTCATACTTGAATGCCTGGTCTCAGACGTAAAAGGTAGAACACGTATGTATGTGGCAGCATTGCCCACCCCACAGTGAGCAGCTGCTACACCCATCCTTCTTACTTCTGCCATCGTGGCATACCACCTTATTCCCTGTATGAAAGTACTCCGCATCACACCTGATGGTGAGGACAGGTGGACATAGTTTAGTACAGTGAAATGATCCTAGGGCCTTCCTAGACAAATACAATATCTATGTTCATGACTCAGTAATAATTTCAGGTGGACTTTTCACCACGGTTTATATTTGTATGTAGATATCGGCATTAGGGGTAGGTCTGGGCCCTAGGACACTGAGGCAGGAACAAGGGACAGGGAGTGGAGTGCTAACACTGGTCAGTGAGTTTTCACTGCTGTAGCCATATCCAAGGGCAGTCTGCCTTTTGATTTTTCTTCCAAATAAGAAGTTCAAGATAAAGTCAACTCTGACCTGCTGCGAGCATGGAGCATAGTTGATGGAGTAGCCATGACGGTCAGAATATGGATGGCAGGGGAAGGGACCAGCGGGGATTTGCATCATTACAGTTCTGAAATCCAGGAGGTCTTCCCTTGAAACCATTTTCTCCTAAGTTTACTACCAGACTCCATTCCCAGCAGATCGCAGTGAGGGTAAGATGGTTGGTGTTTGTGTTGCTGGGTGGCTAGTTCCATACTTTGCTAAATCCGTAGTAATTTGCTTGACTAAGGATTGCCACGGAGAATGCTCCTTTTGTACAATATGGCAAAATCTTGCAAGCGAAAACTAAACCCACTCTCATTGAGTCTGTAGAGGGTTTCTAAGACTGAATCGTTAAGGGGTGTGGGAGGCTATACCATTGACCTTGGCAGTTACCAGCACAAACCAAGGTGACACCTGGCTTTGGTTTCACCCTCCCTGCTGAAAATTTTCATTTCCGCCTCAAAAAGAGTCACCTGACGAATCCCATCTGACCCTAGACCAAGGATGGGACCAGCCTTGTTCTCATGTAAAATGCATTGGAAAGGGGATTATTGGAGATGCAGTTAGTTTAAAATTTGGCACCTTGTCTTTTGATCTCTCTTAAGTTCCATTTTTAATTTGTTCCAGTTTTTAATACTTTCTGCTTTCTTTTCTAAAGGTTCTTGTCTGTTTTACTTTGTTATTGTTAGTTGTTTCTGTTTTTTTTTAAAGTATGTTTTCCTATAGATGAAGTCCAGAATAGGTGCATCTATACAGACCCTAACTGGATTAATGGTTCTTTGGGAGTTTCACACAGTTGGTTAGAAGGAAATGGGAAGCTAATAACGACGAGTACAAGAATGAAGAAAATGTTCCAAAACTGATTGTGGTGATGATTATACAATCTTGATATGATTGAACTATTGAATTGTATATATGTGAATTATGTATCAATAGAACTTTTTTAAAAATTAAAGAATCGCCTGAGAACTTTGCTAAAATATTGATTGTGATTCAGTATATTTAGGTCAAAAATTCAAATTATCAACAGGGGTTGGAACTGGAATGAATCGGTTTGAAGTCCTAAGGGTAAACTTTCCTAAATTCTTCTGGCTTTAGGAGCTTGGGATCAAGATTGAACCATCACCACTATTATCAATCATAGCAGTAGCAGTAGTGTAGAGGGATCTGGGCCGTAGAATATGAGGGGAGGTAGGGGTGGGCCTTTTTGTCCAAGCCATGGTGGACTGTTACTAGAAGAAGAAAACTCATTAATTGGCAATGATATTGTTAATTTTGCTTTTTCAACAGGAAAGAAATTGATATTTTAAAGAAAGAGAAATATCAGGCCTGCCTTGAAATGGAAATGATCAACAGTCAGGTTTAGTATTACCACCTGATGTGAAGCTAATGAACTTTTCTTTCTCTCTTTCTTTCTTTCTTTAAAAACTATTTTCGAATATTATAGAGGACTTTGTTCCTCAACGATTTCAGAATGCAGTAACTACCTCCCTTGTCAAAAATCAGAAAGTTCGTGTGGATACATTACTGCCGTCAGGGACACCCCATTTTGGTGCTGCCAGCCATCCTGATAATTCTTAGAATCACATGTGGCATTTATATCATGTCTTCTTGTCTCTTTCTCTCGGTCTATTCTTTATTTTGGAGACCATGGCACTTTTGAATATTACATGCAATTGTTTTGTTCCGTGTCTTGAAGTTTGGGTTTGTCTAGTCATTGATAATAATTAGATTGAGATGAGGCTTCTTTGGCAGAAGTACAAGAGTAAGAGTTGTGCAGTCATCAGCACCATCAATGTCAGAACTCTTCCTTCTTCCACTCATTGTTAGCTTCCCACTTCCCGCATCCTCCCTGCCATGCCCCTAGCCAACTATCACTCCAGTTACTGTCTCTAGAGATTTACATAGCCTGGATTTCATACACAGAAAATCACACAAAGCACAAACAATGACAAAGCAAAACAGAGAAAAACCTCAGCCAAAAGAAAATATAAAATGTTAGAAACTGCCACCAGTTAGAACCTCCTTGGGAATTCAGCCAGTCTCAGCCAGAATCTTAACAGTGAGACACACTTTCACATAAACTAACAAGTACTAGCAGGCCCCTTAAAATCCCCTTTTTTAATTTATCAGAAAACCACTATAACCAGAACACCACTTATGATTATTTCTGTCACCTAAATCCTACTCATGTATTCCTATCTCCTATTCCTTCTACCCAGTCAGCTCTATCATTTCTTCCTCATCTCAACAGAATACATTTCCAGCCCCTATCTGAACTTTCTCCACTAACCCAAAGAGCAAGTCCTGTCCCTCCCTCCTCCACCTACTCACACACAATCCAGAACCTTACATACCATCTACAGTTGGATCACTATGCCATGCAAACAACAGTCAGCAGTAGTAACCACAAAAAATCAAGATAAACAAAAGTCAACAACTGAAGATTACGCAACTTCATTGGAATACACAGAAAGTGAAGACCTTAAATTACCAGAAAGAGAATACAGGTGAATGATGTTTGTGACCATACAAGAGATTTGGGGATCAATTCTGAAAAAAGGAAGAAAGTGTGATACTAAAAACCTCACACCCCAAAGAAACCGAGAAACAAAACAATGAGATAACAGAATTAAAAAACATTGTATGAGAACTGAGCAATACCGGTGTTCATCGCAGCACAGTTTACAATTGCAAGGAGTTGGAAACAACCCAAATTTCCATCAACAGATGAATGGATTAAAAACCTATGGTACAGATGTGCTTTACATAATTGATGTATGTATGGATTGTGCTAAGAGTTGTATGAGCCTCTAATAAAATGATTTAAATAAAAACTATGGTACATACATACACTGGAGTACTACACATCACTAAAAAGCAGTGATGAATGCATGAAGCACCTTGCCACATGGGAAAAACTGGAGAAAATGATGCTAAACAAAGTAAGCCAAGCACAAAACACAAATACAACATGAGTCCGCTGAGGTAAACTTAAAAAAAAATGCAAAAGAGACATAAGGAAAAAGCTACTGTATACAAACATTCCTGGGGTGAGGTCCAGGTAGTATGGCAGGGGCCAGACCAAATCCAGGGATACATATGGTAGACAATTAAAAAGGTTGGGGGGTGGGGGATGAAAATGAAATAAATGGGTAGCTGGGGAACAGGGAACTAACCCATCCAAGGGGAGGGTCTTGTTCATATCGTCGCCGGGAAAGAAGGACCAGACTTCTACCCCATGCTCCAAGATGTGAATGCAACATACTGGCATGAAGCAAGGAACCAGTAGAGAGGTCTGAGGGGTTGGCCCCAATCCCAACTACATGGACAGCAGCCCTTGCCCCCAGAAGAAAGTACTTCAGAGGATAGCATTGAAGCTACAGCTCCGAGAGAGGGACATGTCTGATCAGAGCAAATCGAAGCAAATGAAGGGGGAGGAAGAGAGACTGGAGCACATCCTGGCCCACCAAGCCTTAAGGACAATATCCCCACTAAGAACAGCCAATGCACAGAGAGGACCATATGGCTGGTCCCACTATGAGACAGGACATCCCCCACTGACCCATAGCCCTATAGGGGACAACACTGGAGACACAGTGTGGGAATTAGACCGATCTGACCCCACCACACTGAGGCAAAACATGAAGGGCATGCAACAGAACAGCAAGGGGAGCAGAGCAAGGAAGTCCCGAGGCATTATCAAAAATAGACTTTGGGTTCAGAGCATGGCACCCCATCAGGCTCAATCAGCAAACACTCGCAAATGTCAACAAACAGACCTTGAACTATTGACAGGCTTTTCTTTTTTGTGTCATTTGTTTTTTGGTGGTGTTGTTTTGTTTTCTTTTGTTGCTTTGTTTTGTTCTGTCTTGTTTTTGTGTATATTATTATCTCTGCAGGTCTATCTAGATAAAATAGGTGGGATAAACAATCTGGAGGAGAAAACAATGGGACTGACAGTTCCGGGGGGACATGAGAGAGGGGAAGGTTGGGGGAAAAGAAGTGGTTAACAAACCAAGGGACAAGAGAACAACAAGTGATCCAAAATCAGTGGTGAGGAGCGTGTAAGAGGCCTGGTAGGGCTTGATCATGGGTAATGTAACCGAGAGGAATTACTGAAACCCTAATGAAGGCTGAACATGAACAAGAGCAAAGTAAAAGGAAATAGAGGAAAGAACTGCAAGGCACATAGCATTTATAGAGCTCTAAATATAGGCATGTACATATGTAAATATATTTATATATGATGATGGAGGAATAGAACTATGCATATATTTATAGGTTTAGTATTAAAGTAGCAGATGGACATTTGGCCCCTACTCAAGTACTCTCTCAATGTAAGAACACTTGTTCTATTAAACTGGCATTCCATGATGCTCACCTTCCAGACACAATCACTGAAGGCAAATGTGGTGAAGAAAGTCAATGGTGTCGGCTATCAAAAGATATAGCATCTAGAGTCTTAAAGGTTTGAAGGTAAACAAGTGGCCTTCTAGGCCAACCAAAGCCCACATGGAAGAAGCACACCAGCCTGTGTGATCATGAAGTGTCAAAGGGATCAGGTATCAGGCATCAAAGAACAAAAAATAATATCATTGTGAATGAGGGGAGTGCAGATTGGGGACCCAAAGCCCATCTGTAGGCAACTGGACACCCCCTTACAGAAGGGTCACGGGGAGGAGATGGGCCAGTCAGGGTGCAGTGTAGCAATGATGAACATACAACTTTCCTCTATTTCTTAAATGTTTCCTCCCCACCACTATCATGATCCCAATTCTATCTTACAAATCTGGCTAGACCGGAGGATGTACACTGGTACAGATAGGAACTGAAAACACAGGGAATCCAGGATAGATGAACCCTTCAGGACCAGTGGTGGGAGTGGCAATACTGGGAGGGTGGAGGGAAGGTGGGGGTAGAAAGAGAGAACCAATTACAATGATCTACATATAACCCCCTCCCTGGGGGATGTACAACTGAAAAGTGGGTGAAGAGAGACGTTGAACAGTGTAAGACATGACTAATAATAATTTATAAATTATTAAGTGTTCATGAGAAAGGGGGGCAGGGAGGGAGGGTAAAAAATGAGCTCATACCAAGGACTCAAGTAGAAAGCAATGTTTTGAGAATGATGAGGGCAACAAATGTACAAATGTGCTGACACAATGGATGTATGAATGGATTGTGATAAAAGTAGTATGAGCCCCCAATAAAATAATTACCCCCAAAAAAGAACTGAACAATAGAATGGAAGAAAATGAAAATTGAATCTATGAACTTGAAGACAACCATGCAGACTTCAGCAAATGAGAGAAACAAACAAAAAAGTAAAATAATCTGAAGTAAACCTGAGGATGATGTGAGAAACCATGAACAGAAGTAATGAATGTCTTGTTTGGAATACTGGAACGGGAAGAAACAAACAAATCTACATATAAATTAGTAAGAGAATTTGTGGAGGAAATTTTCCCCAGTACTATAAAGGAGGAGATAATATCCATTCAGGAGACAGAGAGAACTCCAAGGAGGTTAGACCCGGGGGGTGGGGGTAGGGGACATGTATAGGAGGGCATCAGGACATATGATAGTCAAAATATTCAACTTCAAGGAAAAGGAGAGAATCTTGAGAGCAGCTAGAGAGGGAAAAAGTCACCTTCAGAGGTAATCAGATTGGAATAAGCTCAGAGCTCTCAGCAGAAAATATGCAGGAAATAAGAAAATGGAGCAACATAGATCAAACTTTCAAAGTAAAAACCTGCCAACCAAAATCCTGTATCCAGCAAAGCGATATATCACATATAAAGAAGAAATAAAGGTATTCCCAAACAAGGAAATAGTTAGAGAATTCATAAAAACAAAACCAGCATTGCCGAAAACACTAACCATATCTCTATGGTCAGAAAATCAACAGCACAAAAACATTATGAGATCGCCACAGTCCGTGCTACTATCCAGAAGTCAACACACTAAAACAACACCCAAAACAGTAGATCTAGACGGGAAACAAGGACATGAATAGATTCCTCCCTCCCAAACACAGATAATACAATATGATAGTAACTCACCTGCATTTGGAATTAATACCAATGAAAATCAATGGGCTAACTACCCCAGTCAAAAGACAGAGTAGCAGACTGGATTAGGAAACAAGATCCATCAATCTGCTGCCTTCAAGAAACACACCTCAAACTCACAGACAAAAACAGACTGAGAGTCAAAAGATGGAGAAAAATTTACTAAACCAATGACAATGAAAGGAAGACCTCACACAAATAGAAAACTACAAGCCAATATCTCTCATGAACATAGATTCTCAACAAAATCCTGGCCAGTAGAATTCAACAACATATCAAAATAATAATAATACTTCATGCCCAAATGGGATTCATACCACCATATAAACAAAATATAGAACAACCAGATGATCATATTGATGGATGTAGAAAAAGCATTTGACAATATCCAACACCCATTCCTAATAAAAACAATAATTAAATATAAGGAAATTCTTCAATATACTAAAGTCCATATCTTAATATCCAACAGCCAGTATCATACTGGATGGAGAAAAGCAGAAATCATTGCAATTGAAAATGGGAACCAGACAAAGATGCCCATTATCCCCACTTTTATTCAGCATTGTGCTAGATCCTAGCCAGAATCAAAAGGCAACAAGAGATTAAGGGAGTGCAATTGGGCAAAGAGAAATTAAGCTCTAGTTATTTGCAGATGGTATGATTTTATAGAGAGAGAAAAACCCAAGGTCTCCACAAAACCCTGTTGGAAATAATTGGAGCTTGTTTCAAATAAGCACCCATCTAAGTGAGATGTCAGTAAACTCACCTGGAAGAAGCACACGATCATCGATGATCCAAGGATTATCAATTATATAAACCAGATCTGAAGAAGGGAGTGCTGTCAGAGCTGAAATTTGTGACATTCTGGTGTTCACAAAGCTATGGCTGACAGTGGGAGCCCAAAATACATGTTCAGGTTCTCCACAGGGAATAAGCCTCCAGTGGCCCCCCTCTGACTATCACTGAGAGATAGGAATAACCTGGTTATCAGGCAGCTGGTATTGGAAAGACGATTATAGTAAATTAAAATGATAAATAGGGCTTGAATGGTTAAAATCTTGTTATTTGAGCTCCCTTTAGATACACTTTGACTTTTATCTAGTTTTTAATATTTTCTGGGTTTTGCTGTTGTTTTCTAGATTAGGTCTTATCTCTGCTGTATTTTGTTATTTTGGTACCTTTCTTGATTCTCTGTTATGTATCTTTCTGTGTTTGGGGGTTTATCAAACCCAGATTGGGTGAATCTGTAGAGGTAATAACTGGAGTAAGAGTTCTTGGGGTGTAATGAGGGGGAGGAAAGAGGTAATGGGGAGCTGACATCACGTAGTATGAAAAGGAAGAAATTGATTATATGCAGTAATTGCACAACGCTGCTTGATCTGATAGAGCTATTGGTATGATGTCTGGATTATGCCCTAATAAAATGATCTGGGAAAAACATAAATTTTAAAAAATCAATTTTCATTTACATCAGGGCTATCACATTTTAAACAAAACTCAAGTGAATATTCCCAAATTAATTAAGTTTTCCCACAAGTTTACAGGAATGCTGCTGCTCCACATAACACAATACTTTTTAGCGTTTTAATGAAGGTCGGGAAGACCTCAAAGATGAATTCAAGGCAAGTCACCTCAGAAGGCTTTGGAGACTCTCTTTCTGGGTTTCAAAGGAATCCTCTTTATATTTTCTCAAGGATGATCACAGAGACTTCTCAGGAAGACATCTGAAGAGAATGGAAAGCTGCGCTGGGGAGGAGGAAGAAGGACAGGAAAATGTACCACGGCGTGTGTTCTGTTACGGCGCCATACCTGCTCCTCCTGGAGGGTAGCAAGGACTGTCTGACGAGCTCCTCATTGGGAACGACCCATCCACCTGACGCAGCCTTATCTGCCTTCCACACTGCTCTGTGTTACCAAGCTCAGAGGACATTTAAAACGAACATGATTTGCATCCCTTGAACATGACAAAACTCCCATTTGACATGACATAAATTGAAGAGTGAGAATTCTTTGGGAAATGAATAGAAAGATGAAAACACTTCAGAAGCATATAGGCATAGATAAAGATATGACATGAAACAGTAGCTTCATATTTTGATAGTTTTGTTTAATTAAGGTTTCTTTTTTTAATCCTTTTATTGGGGGCTCATACAACTTATCACATTCCATACATACATTCATTGTGTCAAGCACATTCATACATATGTTTCCATAATCATTTTTAACAAGTTTCTATTATACAATGCTTTTATACTTACCCTTGTGTGTGCGTATTAAACCTACAAGATAAAAATGATATGATTCTGCTCATTGCTGAACCATAGGTATTCACACCAACGTGGGAATACCTTGGAACTGTGGTTGATCTCTCCCCTGAAAACTAATTGTTGTGAGAAAAAAAGAAAGGCAATCCAACAAAAATGTAATTTGATTCTTTTAAATTGCAATTTATTGAAAGATGCTCCTGACCAGTGGTTGACAGTAACTGAAATCTCTATGGTGAAAAACTGAGAAATTTTCTAGCAACTGTTGGAACACACGGCCATTTGTGTATACACCAAGAGGACATCTGTCAGACACTCTAATTTCCTGGCCCAGTGGTACTGAGAATATCAACAACTTACTGCCAGATAGATTTGGATATCAGGGACAGGTCAGAGGTCCTTTTGAAGAGATTCATATGCTTTAAGTTTCTTCCTCCCCCCCCCCCTTAACACGATGTTTTAAATAACTTAGATAAAAGTGGGAGGCCTTCAGAACAGTGGTTTGAATGTTCTTAATGGTCTAGATGTATTCTCACTTCTTCTCAGGAATAAAGCAGAGTTCTCAACTTCAGCATCATTGCTGTGTGAGACTGGATAAGTCTGTATAGGGGCTGTCCTATACACTGTAGGATATTTAGTAGCATTTCTACATGTCAGTAGCCACCCCTACCTACCCCAATTATGACAATGAAAAATGCCTCCAGATGTTGCCACGTCCCACAGTGAGACAAAATTACCCCTCATTAACCACTGAAAGGATCTGCTGGGGCTTCGTTTTTGTTTTCAATCATTGTTTTACCCTTTTTTGCTCTAGAGTCAGAAATACAAGGATCAGTTATCTCAGCTCAACCATAGGATCCTTCACCTGGGTGAGGAGGCCTTTGTCCACAAGGCTCAAAATGAGAAAAACCAAGTACCCGTTCAGTTGCTGACACTGAAGATGGATCGGGCTGGTCACCAGGTGAAAGAGCAGGTGAGTGGGCAGTGCAGAGTGGGAATATGAGAGCAACAACTTAAAGATATGGAGACATACACTGCCCCACACATAGCCAGGAAGCCTGGGGGAAAAGAACATGGAATATCATAGTTTTTTATAAATCTGCTTTATTTAGAAGAGTAGCATAAAGGAATTAAATCTTAAAAAGAGAGTAAATTCCTACAACCTTTCTGAAAAGACAAGTTGAAAATATAGATAGCAAGAGCCTCAAGAATCTCATTATAAGAAGTGAAACTTCACTGTTTGCAAATAATATGATTTTATATATTGAGAATCCTAAAGGGTCCACAAGAGACTAGCTGGAAGTCATAGAGGAGTTTAGTAGAGTAGCAGTATACAAGAGTAACAATTGACTTCTTCTATACCAGGGATGGGGGTACAGAAAAAGATACCAAGGAATCAGTATCCTTTGCAAAAGCTGAAATACCTGGGAATAAACTTAACCAAAAACCAAGACTTGTACGAAGAAAACTATAGAACATTACTATAAGAAGCCAACCGGGATCTACACAAATGGAAGCATATTCCGTGTTTGTGGATCAGAAGACTCAGTATTGTGAGAATGTTGATACTATCTAAAACAATCTACAAATAAAATGCATTGCCGATCCAAATTCTAACATCATTCTTCAAAGAAATGGAAACACTGATTATTAACTCCATATAAAAAGGGAAGAAACCCAGGATAAGCAAAGAACTCCCCAAGAAAAAGAACAAAGCAGGTGATCTCACATTACTTGACCCCAAAACCTACTTATACAGCCACAGTTGTCAAAACAGTCTGATACTGGTATACTGATACATGCTCCCTGTCACTAGCCACCCAGGAAATGCGAGTCAAAATGACCATAAGATCCCACCTAATGCCCATAACTAGCCCAATTTAAAAAAAACAGAATGTGAAAGGGAGGATAGGGCGGAGGTAGGGGGAGGAATGAGGAGCTGATGCCAAGGGCTCAAGTAGAAAGAAAATATTTTGAAAATGATGATGGCAACAAATGAACAAATGTGCTTGACACAATGGAAGGATTACAATAAGTTGTACAAGTCCCCAATAAAATGATTTTTCAAAAGAAACAGAACAACAAATGTTGGAGAGTGTGTGGTGAGATAGGAACTCTTATCCCCTGCTGGTGGACTGGTAAATATGTACAGGCACTCTGGAAGGCAGTATGGCGATACCTAAAACAGATGGCAACTGAACTACCATATGATCCAGCAATACCATTGCTGGTATGTACCCCAAAGAAATAAGAAGCAGATCACGGACAGATGTTTCCCTCCCCTATGGTCATCACAGCAGAGTTCATAGTAGCAAAAAGCTGGTGGGTGGGCAGGAAGAAGCTGGAAACAGCCTACATTACCATCAGTACAAGAGTGGATAAAAACTCTGGTACATACATACAATGGAATACATCCCTAAAAACAGCAATGAAACACCTCAAGTTGTAGAGGCATCTGGAAGATATTATGCTGAGTGAAGCTAGTCAAGCACAGAAGGATAAACACTGTGTGAGTCCACGATAATAGGAACATGCAGCAGAACGGGCACAAGTTCAAGTGTGCAGGCCATCCAGTCATCTGGCTGGGGACCAGGCAGGCCGCTAAAGAGCCACACATCATCTGCTCAAAGTAAGTATCATGTAGGTCACTTGGCCGAAGGTCACCTCATGAGAGCTGGAATCAGATGGATGGGGTGGGGTTGATGCTGGTCCCTGAGAGGTAGCCATGTGGATTTGGGGTGAGGTCTCCCAGAGAGGGAATCAGCCCTGTCAGAGGAATGGGGCTTACTGATGCGAGGGGCAGCACAGGAAAGAAGAAAGGCAATGGTCAAATTTGGGGGAACATAGGTGCATGCCTGTTGAGGGGAGAAGATGGAGGGCTGACATTGTGGGGGGAGGGGTGTCCAGTGAGGTTGCTCTTGGGAGGACCTGATGCAGAGGGGTTAAGTGGAGAGCAAATGCTTTGAGAGTGATTAGGGCAAAGAATGTATGGATGTGCTTTATACAATTGATGTATGTATATGTATGGATTGTGATAAGAGTTGTATGAGCCCCTAATAAATTGTTTAAAAAATAATAATAAATTTTTTTTAAGTTGTATGAGCCCCTAATAAAATGATTTTTTAAAATACTGTAAAAAAAGAAACCAAACTTGACCAACAGTTACCATGGGTGAAGGGGAAAGATCTGTTGCTTTGGGAGCATTGAGTTTCTGTCACTGTGGTCGATAGTTTGAAAAAGGATAACAATGATAGTTGTACAACATGAAGAATATTATTGAGCCTCTTCTCTCTCTGAATTATACAACTAGAAGTTGTGCAATTGGAAAATATTTCTGTATATTTGTGCCACAGTTAGAAAAAAATAAGTACATGAATTACAATGAGTACAAGGAAGAAGAAAAAGGTTTTGAATTAAATATTGTAACAATTGGACAACTTTTCTTGATCTGATTGAATTGTATGACGTGGGTGAAGTGCTAATACAACTGTTTTAAAAGATGTGATGCAAAACAATAATATGGATTATTCGGGAGAACATGATGCTGAGTGAAATTAGTCAATCACAAGAGACAGATATTGTATGAGACCACTACTGCAAACGGTTTTCATATTGAAAAATAAATAACGAGATAGAAAGAAACTCCATGTGGTTACAGATCAGATCAGGTTTTCTGGGATGTTAGAATTACAGAGTCAGATCATGACCAAGAAAGCCCCATGGAGCACTTCGACTCTGACAAATACATGTGTTGCCGTGAGTTAGAACTAACTCCACAGCATCAGTTTTCGTTATTAACTGCTGTCTCTTGTTCCCATTCAGGATGACGCTTAGGGTTGCCCGTAGGCATGCCCTGTACCCAAGATTAAAGTTTCATGCAGAATAATTTCACTGCCCTTAAAATTCTCTGCTCCACCTGTTTGTTCCTCTATTGTTCCTTGAACTCCTGCTAGTCGCTGACCTTGTTTCTGTCTCTTTAATTTTGCTTTATAATTGGAATCATGCATTATGTAGCTTTTTCAGACTGGTTTCTTGTACTTAATAAGTACTTAAGTTTCCTCCATATTTTTTTCATGGCTTCATGGCTCATTTATTTTTTTTGCTAGATAATATTTCCATGATACAGATATGCTCGTTTGTTTAGCCATTGACCTGTTGAAGGACCTCTTGATTACTTCCAGTTTGGGGCAATAATGAATAAAATTACGATAAATATTTGTATGCAAGCTTTTATGTGGATACAGATTTTCAACTCATTTGAGTAAATACCTAGGAACACAACTGCTAAAACATATGACAGGCCTTTGGAATAGTGGTTACATTACCAGATAAGTATTGGACTGCTGACAGCGAGATTGACAGTTCAAATCCACCAGATGATCCGAGGGAAAAAGATAAGCCTATCTATTCCCATAAAGAAATCCTGTCAGAAACTCTATAGAGGGACGCTGTGAGTCAAATTGGCTTGATGGCATTGTTTTTGTTTTTTTGTAAGCCTATGTAAGAAACTGCCACTGTCGGATTCCTATGCAAAACACTACGCCCTGCGCCACACCTATACTCCTGACAGAGCTTGTTAGCATCCCATGTTCAGACAGAGGCTCGTAGCTAGTAACTTGTAGATGTGTACATTTCGCCCAAATACCATTTTAAATGTCTTGAAGTTAGTTCTTTTAAAACATAATTTTTTGATTGGTAACCTCCTTTTGTCAGGAAATACATGAAAAACAACTTAATACCACAGAAAAGCAAGTGGATAAAGTGGAAATGATCTTAAAGAATATGGAAATGCTTCTACAAGAAAAAGTAGATGAGCAGAAGGACCAGGTGAGTGATAAGTTCTTGTCATTTCCTCACAAACATCTTATATCTGCACACTTCTACCTCCTGGGTATTCACACAGCTGGTGTAGTAAGAGACTGTCTGGTCACAGACTCCGAGAGGCCATGTTCATTAGTTACCCCTCAGACTGAGCCTCTGTCAACACCTTATACTTGAACATAAAGTAATTTTCCACAGGATTCATAATTAATAGCAGTCAATAAAAGATTCTATTATATATATATATTTATATATATATATAACTAGCTTGTTTATTGTACTTATTTTCTTTTGGGTATCATTTTAAGGTTTCTTTTTTGAGATGGCCACATAACCTCAGGAAGGTTATGGATTTATTCATGCATCCTTCATTCAGCACATTGCCTACTGAGCACCTACTGTGTAGGAAAGCATTTTTCTAGGTAGACCTGAGATAAATAAGCCCTCATGGAACTTAAATTCTAGAGCTGATGAGAGCTATTAATAAGATTGTAGTTGGCCAAGGGCTTTGAAGAAAACACATTTTCCTGGACTGTAGAGTCAGGGTGTTAGGGGAGACTATACTGCACAGATAAGGTATCTGAGCAGCCCCTTAATCATGACCTAACATATATGAGTGGGTAAAAAAGAAAAACAGGAAAACTCCACTCTGTGGAGCTTTCATAGGATGCATTGTTCCTACTAGCTGAACATCGAGCAACTTGTTCTGAGTTAGTGCACCCAGCGGCGTCGCCTGGGAAGGTTCTCTGGTCACAGTGAATTTTTTTCATAAAAGCAGTTTTGCTCACACCTTGTTTTTTTGTGATGGCTCATTTAAGAGAACTGCGTGTGGCTGTGAAAGTTTGCTTTCTGCTCCAGAAAAATGTCACAGAAACTGTTGTGATGTTGAATACAACTTACAAGGATAGCACTCTGAAAAAAACTCAAGTGTACCAGTAGTTTTCTTATTTCCAAAAAGGTAAAATGTCGATCGATAACAAACCTTATTCTGGATGTCCATCAACTTTCCAAACAGACAAAAATGTCCAAAAAATTCATCCACTTTTGCTTGAAGACCAATGATGGACCATTAAAAAGATGGGGAAGTTATCTGGACTATCTTGGAGCTTAGTTCAGTGAAGTTTAACAGAAGATTTGTGACAGGCCACCAAGAAGGAGTGTCAACTGGAAACAAGTCATTCTTGGAAAGAACAACTCTGAAGTGATCCAGACTTTTCTCAAGGTCATTACTGGTGACAAGCAAACTTCAGTCAAGCCAGGGGAAGACACCATCATCACCTTGCCCAAGAAAAACTCGTCAAGTGAAATTAAAGATCAAGATTATGCTCATTTGATTTTTTTGATGTCCATAATATAGTGCATTTAGAGTTCCTTCCACTAGGTCAGACTGTTAATCAAACTTTCTATTTAGAGGTTTTGAAAATATTGTGTAACAATGTGCAACAGAAAAGACCTGATTTGTGGCAGATGGGGGACTGGTTTTACCATCATGACAATGCAACTGCTCACATGCCATCTCAGTGTGCCAATTTTTGACAAGAAACAGCATGCCTCTCTTGTCCCATGCACCTTACCTGACTTCACTCCATGCAACTTCTTTGTGTTTCCACCAATGCAGAGGAACATGAAAGGACAGCTAGTTGATGATATAGAAGAGATGAAGCAAAAAAATGAGAGAGGTGCTGTCAGCCGTCCAAACGGCTGAATTTGAAAAAAAACAATGTTTCCAAGAATGGAAGCGCAGAATTGACAAATGTATTAGGTGTAATGGAGAGTACTTTGAAGGTGATAAGGTTGTTTTGTAAAAAAATTTAAATACAAAGCTTTGAAACAAAATTCCAGGTTTTGGGGGTACCCCATCGTATACCTCAAGTAGAAAACAGATTAGCATTGGGGGAAGCATGTTGCTCACTGGTGGAATATCACATGTGTTGTACTTGAGAATCCTTCCTGACAGGTGCTAAATACCAGTAACATTTCCTGATCACCAGACAGCCATAAATAGGCACCCACACACTTACACTTCCCTGTTCGTGGTTGTGGGAAAATAGTCTCGGCCCTGTAAAAAGTTTTGCTCTACCGAGTGCCAGGCACCATGCCTGTCACTGTTCTACTGTTCCTTTACTTCCTCCTGTCCCTCCCCTACTCCTCTTAAGTCCCCTTTCTCCTCTTCTTTCCATCCTGCCTTGCTCTTTTTTATTCCCCCACTCACTGGGAGCCCTCCTTGCCATAAGTATGTAAGCCCATTGTAAAGAAGCCTGGCCCTCTGGCCTAGCCCTCAGCCCTCCTCTCTGCTCTTTAAATGCCCTTCAAAGACTCTGTGCTCACAACCCTGCTTCTCTCCCTTCCATGCTCCTCTCATGGCTCAGCCACTGTTCGTCCCCCCTGCCTGGGTCTACACCTAATTCGCAGCTCAGCTTTCAGAATGGATATAGACTCCAAGCACTCGTACCCCACTGATCTCACTCTGGTCCACACCCCCTCACTTTATGCCCTCTCTCTGGCCTTCCTGGTTCTGCCTTGCATACCGGCCTTGATTTCTTCTTAGCACAGGCGCTGCAATACCTCTGAGATCTCAGCTCGCCGCGCCTCACACCTTCCCATCTTCTTCAAAGTAAAAGTCAATCTTGTCACGGTGTCCTTTAAGGCTCTCTTAGATTTAGTGTCCACTCCTGCCCTGACTTCCTGTCTATGTTTCCTCAGGAGCACACACCTTCAGCTATGGTGGCTGCCTGCTGCTACCTAGTCACCCGAGGCCCTGACCAGCTGCAAGGTCTTTGTAATCTCTCTTCCTGCTACCTGGTGTTCACATAGCCCCTAGATTCCTAAACTTACTTGGCCTACCACCCCTTTTTACAGGAAAAAAAAATCACTCATTGTCCACCTGACCATTAAAATCTTTTGTACTATTGCCCCTAATTCAGGATACGGTTTGGGTGTCTGCTTGTGTAGCGCCCCTGGATGCTTTGAGGCCCAGACATCGTCACTGGACTGTTTCACTGCTACCCAACGGGCAGTACCGCCCCCTTTGGGAAATACTGGGATAGTCTCTGGACTCTCATTTTACTCAGAACTCCGTTCACATGTCATCTTACAGGAACAGCCTCGGGGTTTCTGTAGACAAGCAAAACCAGTAAAACATGTATGTAAATATGTTGAGAAAATTGTACTTCGTGACTCACACACATGGGGGGGTTAGCACGTCCCATATCCGTGGGTCCAGTGGCAACTTGGAGACCTCTGCTGGTTCATGGGGTAGCAGAGGAACAGATGTCTGCAGGTTTATGAACTAGAACTGCAGGCCAGGCGTTAAGCAAAAACATAACAAAGAATCGAGACGGCTAACCACGATGACAAAATACAACAGAAATAAACCCCCATAGTTTTAACTGTTCGAGATTTTAGCTATTCAAGTCAGAGTTATCATTTTAATTTCCTATAGTCATCTTCAGTACTCTCATCTGGTAACCAGGTTCTTCCCATTCCTCAGTTTCATCGGAAAATCACTGGAGACTTATTCGCTGAGTAGCTCCTGCAAATGTATTTTGGCCTTCCGCTCTCATCCATTCCCTTCTGAAAACCAGAATCTCGCCTGCTAAGCTTTGATACTATTCCCTTCTTCCGATTTGGATTATATAATTTACAATCCATGGATAACAGATGTTGGTGTGCTTCTTCCATGTGGATTAGTTGACATCTCACTTAGATGGCTGCTTGTTTGGAAACAAGCCTTTAAGATCCCAGATGCTGTTCTGTCTGATTAGTGGGGCACCATCTAATTTCTTCACCAATGCTACCCTTAAGGGACCTGATCTCATTCAAGAACTTTTTGAAGCCCCCTTGTATTCTTGACCTTGATAGCTAAAGGTACACTGCTTCTGACAGGTATCAAGAAAAAGACATTGATTAAAGCAATAGCTATGTGCTGTCTTCCAGGAAATGTACTAATGTGCTCAAGCAGTGAAACCACATCTGGATTAGCAGTTACAATCAGAGCCACCACTGGTTAAGTTTATATCAATTCACTGTCACTCTCTTAAGATCCTTTTTTTTTTTTTTTTGCACAAGACAGATAGGTAAGTTGAATGAGATTGTGGTGGAAATCATCCCCCTCCATTCTTCAAGTATTTATGGTGACATTAATCTCTGCAGGTTCTCCAGCAATGTAATACTGCTTTTGGTCTAATATTTCTTTGAGGAAAGTTCTAATGGCTTCCACTTGGCCTTTCTTACTGTAATAACCCTTTCTCCATGTGTCAGGGATCCAAAATTCTGCCAATTGCATATTCTGGACCTGGAGAGATTATTACAGGATTATTTCAGAGACCACTGTACCCACTGTTGGATAGGCATGAGCTGACATTTGGGCCTCCTAGAATGAGTGTCAGTTTAGTGCCATAGGGATCCTTTGAGAAATATTAACTATCTATATTCTGACAGTGTAGTGGATTTCTACCTCAGAGGATTCATAGGAGTTGTGGGCCTATACACTTGCTCATCTTGGAATTGATAGAGCCCTCTAAGCATCCCCTGAATGTGTGGGTATGTCCATCTTGATAAATCTACTCTAACATTCCAATTTACTTCAGCTTTTAGATCCCTTTTCCAGTATATAAAAGCAATTCAACTTCATTCAGTATAGGCCACTTCATAGTCCTCATTGTCGTCCCGCAACAATGTAACTACTAGGTACTTTTCTGACGCCGTGAGCTGAAACATCGAATGAAGACTTGCCACTTGGCAGGCTCATAGCACTACACTCAGACTGACACAGTTCCCACACCTAATCCCGAGGCCTTTGTTTCTCCTTGTGTTCAGTAGGAAAAGCAAGCAGTCTCTGTCTGGAGTATGCCATACCTCCTCCTGGGCCACACTTTATGCCTCAAAGAAGTCGTGTCACGGGACAGTGGACTTCACACTAGTTATTGTTCTAAAAGCCAAAAGTGCATCTTGCAAAGCATTTGCCTCATACAAAGATTCCTGGGACACAGCTGTGGGACTATGGTCAGATGAGGATAAGAGGGCTGATTTTACTCTCGAAGGTGATTCAGGCAAAGAAGGTGGGTTAATCCCTTCAGATGGGGGCAGGAGGCTGGTCCTTCTGAAAATAAAAAAAGGTAATTCAACAATAAGGGCTCCATGTCCCTAGCTTGATCCTTTTATTGTCCACATTTTCCCATCTCAATTTTCAGGATCTCACATCTTCCCCGTCAAACCTTTCAACATAAGGGATTCAGTTGATGGTGTAATTAGCTATTCTTCAGCTAGGACTCAGGAATGATGGTGGTGTGTGGGTTACAAACTGGACTGTTAGCTAAAGGTCAGCGATTTTAAAAGCACCAGCCACGCCCCAGGTAAAAGATGAAGTTTGTGCTCCGATAAATATTTATAGCCCCCAGAGCCCTCGAGGACATTCGATTTTGGCTTATGCAGTCACTGTGCATTGCAGCCAACTCAGTGGTAGTGAGGATAAGACTCTGGATGGGTTTTCAGCAATCTCAACACTGCTACAAGAAATAAGACTTTATTTCAAGACCCAAATAGCAACTTTCAGGTCCTTTATGTACTGCTTGAGCCAGGACTTTGAAGCTCTGGACTCATCATTTTCTCTTTCCGCGTTGTGTATCTGAAAGCTGAACCAGCCAGCTTCACTATGCTTGTGGGTGTAACAAAAATGTTGAAAGATAATAATGAAATAGTAGTCACTCACAGCATTGTCTCTCACAGATGTTTGATCTAATGGTGGGGATATTATGCTTGTCTTTATTGCCACCTCATGCCATGGATTACTATGCCTCTTTACTATTGGAAGTCGAGCAATTAGTACTTTTAAATCCAGCCAGACTTGAGAATAAGTTCAGAAAGCATGCTGTAGTGGAGTTAACAAACCCAGGGACAAGAGAACAACAAGTGCTCCAAAATCAGTGACGAGGATGGTGTAAGAGGCCTAGTAGGGCTTGATCAAGGACAATGTAACTGAGAGGAATTACTGAAACTCAAATGAAGGCTGAGCATGATAGTGGGACAAGAGAAAAGTAAATGGAAATAGAGGAAAGAACTACAAGGCAAAGGGCATTTATAGAGGTCTAAGTACAGGTGTGTACATATGTAAATATATTTATATATGATGATGGGGAAATAGATCTATGTGCATATAGTTATAGATTTAGTATTAAGGTAGCAGATGGACATTGGGCCTCCACTCAAGTACTCCCTCAATGTCAGAACACTTTGTTCTATTAAGCTGGTATTCCATGAAGCTCACCTTCCTGACATGATCGCTGAAGACAAATGGGTACATAAGCAAATGTGGTGAAGAAAGCTGATGGTGCCCAGCTATCAAAAGATATAGCATCTGGGGTCTTAAAGGCTTGAAGGTAAACAATTGGCCATCTAGCTCAGAGCAACAAAACCCACATAGAAAAAGCACAACAACCTGTGTGATCATGAGGTGTCGAAGGGATCAGATATCAGGCATCAAAGAACAAAAAATCCTATCATGGTGAATGAGGGGAAGTGCAGAGTAGGGACACAAAGCCCATCTTTAGGCAACTGGAGATCCCCTCACAGAAGGATCATGGGGAGGAGACAAGCCAGTCAGGGTGCAGTGTAGCAATGATGAAACATACAACTTTCCTCTAGTTCTTAAATGCTTCCTCTCCCTCCCCCGCCATCATGATCCCAATGCTACCTTACAAATCTGGCCAGAGGATGTAGACTGATACAGATAGGAAATGGAAACACAGGGAATCCAGGATGGATGAACTCCTCAGGACCAGTGGTGATACCGGGAGTGTCAAGGGAATGTAGAATAGAAAGGGGGAACCAGTCACAAGGATTTACATAAAACCCCCTCCCTGGGGGACAGACAACAGAAAAGTGGGTGAAGGAAGATGTCGGACAGTGTAAGACATGACAAAATAACAATTTATAAATTATCAAAGGTTCATAAGAGAGGGGGACTGGGGAGAGGGGGGAAACAAGGAACTGATGCCAAGGGCTCAAGTAGAAAGCAAATGTTTGAGAATGATGATGGCAACAGATGTACAAATGTGCTTGACACAATGGATGATTGTGTGGATTGTGATAAGAGATGTAAGAGTTCCCAAGGAAAGTATATAACTAAAAAAGAAAGAAAGCATTCTGTGTTGGGCCGGGTTGACTAGAGAAACAAATCCAGAGATACTCATATATGTATAAGAAAAAGTTTTATCTCAAGAAGTAATTATGGATCAATAAAACATTCCATCCCAGTCCAGCTCTTCAGTCTATAAGTCGCTCTTCAGACTCATTAAGTCACATGCAATGATGCAGAATGCAGGACAATCACAGGCCAGTGGGTTTAGTTATGTGGATCCAACTGACCGTATCGTAGTGCTTGCAGCAGCCAGGAAAGTGAAGGCACAGAGAGTGGGGGAGGTGCCCAGGACCCTGCTTATGAGAAAGTCTCGCCCACAGAGAGTCACCATCAGGGTGTGACCTGATTGACAGACTAAACTCTACCCTTACACTTTCATATATCTTCAAGTTGACATGAAATGATGTAACTACCACTTATTCTTTGAGTTTTGTTCTTCTAGAATCACTCTTGGTGCCAAATAGCTAAGTCTGAGTTCTCGAGAGGGGTGCATCAGTGAGATGCACACATACATACATATAAAGAGATTTGCTGCATGGTAGGGCTTTATGCAGTTGTAGAGGTTGGCAAGTCCCAAACCTACCGTTTGTGTCCAGTGGAAGCTAAGGATTTCTGATGACTTGTGGGGTTGTAGGACTGGTGAATCCACGACCTGCTGGTTAGGATGGAGACTTCTTCAGGTTTATAACACAGGAACTGCAGATCAGGCAACTAGAGTGCAGGTCAAGAAAGAGAGCAAACTTTGCCACAACTTCCACTTCGATAAAGGAAGCTGGCCACACTCCCGAGGCAATTTCCCTTTCAACTGATTGGCTGTTCATATCAGATCACAAAAATGAAAGTTGATTCCATTATGAAAAAGCACCTGTCAGACTGATGAGAATCACAGTCTAGTCAAATTGAGGTTTACATTAGTCGTTACAGTTCCCTCAACCAACTAGCTGCCCCCCTCTTGCTCCTTGCTTGGTTTTCTCAGCACTTCCCCCATATGGCATACTAAGTTTGGTTCTCATTAGCATATGTGGTGCACAGCCCAGAGACTACGTTCACCACTGCTTCGCTAGTGCTAGAGCAAGACCTGGCATGTGGGCGCTTACTGACTATGTTCTACAAGTGAAATTTGGTGTTGACTGAACCCCATGCTGGGATTCTTGTGCCCTTGTATTTTGAATGAGGTCATTGCTAGTGTTTCCTGTCATTCACATCTGTGAAACCGTATGGGTTTGGCAGAAAGCTCAGACCCAGGAAACAGCAGTGGGGGTCAGGGCCACAGTGATTCCTAGGGCAAGGGGCAGTAAAGAACCAAAAATTGTTGTCATTCTTTGCAATTCATTATTGTATCGTACAATAGCCTTTCTGAGAACTGTTGATTTGTGACTCTTGGGTCTTCCGGTTAAACTGATTCCCACAATTTCCCTTAAATTTTCTCCAGTACATAATTCATCACACCCTCAGTTGGAGGTCTCACTTCAGGGTAACAAGAAGTGTCATACACGCAATATTTTTGTTATATCCTTAAGAGCCTAAAGTTATCATTTCAACGACCGTGGAATGAACAGGGTCGGGAGCATGTACCCCTTCCCTGCACTCACAGTAATGGGTGGCTCTCTTCCCTCTCTAGTTTGAAAACAGCGTGAAGTCCAATTTGCTGCTCAAGGAGCTTTATGTGGAGAACGCACACCTGCTAAAAGCCCTCCAGGTTACTGAAGAGAAACAAAGAGGAGCTGAGAAAAACAGCCTCATCTTGGAAGAAAAACTCAGAGCTCTCAACAAATTAATCAGTAAGATTTCTCCGGCATCCCTCTGTGTGTAAAGACTGCTTGCTTTCTTGGAATTTATTCTGAAAAGAAAATCTTAAAACCTGAGCCACTGTGATGCCTTAATCACTTGCAGCTTATTGGCCATGGTCCTCAGACACAGGGCGACTGTGGTGTCTGGCTCGTTCCAGCAGCATCTGCTCTGTGCCAGATCCTGGGAACATACACGTGTTGGACAAGAGCACATTTTTATAAAACTCCCAATTTTACCACTGGGAAAACATGATGGAAACACTTGGTCAGGCCTGACAGAGAAAGTGGGTTAAGATAATGCAGTTCCAATACTGCATTTTCGACTTAAGCTCTCATTGCCATCGAGTCAATTACAATTCGTAGTGACTTTGGCTTCAAAGATTAAAATGTAAAGTAGGGCTCTAGACAGCTTTATCATATTTTTCCTTTTAAATTTCATTTATGTTTTCTTAAGCAGACACACAACAAAACATACATCACTTCAGCAGTTTTTAATGTATACAGTTTGCTGATACGGATTTTATTCCTCCGGTCTGTAGCCATTTTCAGCTTTTTTGAGTTGTTGCTCATCTGTTAGCATAAATTCACTCCCCTTAGAGTTCCAGGGGAGTCCAGGTGGCATGGTGATGACAGCGCTGGGCTGCTAGCCACAAAAGCAGCACTTTAAATCCAACAGACTTGGGAGAAAGACATGGCTGTCTGCTCCCATGAAGAGTTGCGGTCTCAGAAACGCACAGGGGCAGGTCTACTCGGTCCTGTAAGGTCATTGTGAATCAGAATTGATTTCATGGCAGTGTGGTTGGCTTTGTTTTTTGTTTAAAGTCCCAGGCAAATACTTCAAGTTGTTTTCCATTTTATTCCACATACATAGTTGTTAAAAGATCATCAAGCTCAAAGCAGACTTTTTTTTTTACTAGTTAAGCCAAACTATTACTTGGTTTCAAGAAGACATTATGATACATTTCTGGTTTAAGGCAATAGTTTTAGGAGTTCAGCACCCTCCATGGCTCCAGAAAGTTGGGAATTGTGAGAATTTTATATTCTTGTCTGTATTTTTGCCCCATTTTGTTCAGGATCCTTCTCTGAACTCTTTGATCAAAATGCTCAGCAGTGGTAGCCAGGCACCATGCAGTTCATTTGGACTCGTGACAAAGGAGGGCATTGTTTATGGAGGCAGCTAATTAGCCATGCATTCCAGAATCCTACTCTATTCCATTCTGTTGTTCCACATGAATCGACACCAACTGTGCCTGACAACTGAAGGAGGAGGTAGAACAGAAGCACCAAACATGTTAATAAGCCAAATAATGGTATGTCCCATGAAACCATTACCCTGAACCTAGGAGCTTTACTGTCTGGTTATTCAGCTCTGTCCTCTGTTACACTTCCCAATGGCTGCTGAGTGCAGACTTTCCAGAAGGGCTTCCCTCTGTAAGCAGAGTGTCCTCTAGACAATAAAGGGGAGGACTCTTGTTCGTTTGGAACCACTTTACCACATGTAAATATTGGTACTGTGGTTACATCTGTAGGCTTGTATTTATTGTACATTAATCTTTTTTTCATTGGAGTGTTTTTGCACTGGGAATTGAACTATATGTTAAAAAAGATAAAAATATAGTTTTATACCAAAATTGATGGTCATTTGTTTATCTGAATGTACTACTGTAATGTGAAATGAGTCACTGTATTTGCAGTTTTTCAATTAAAAAATTTCAATTTTGTCCTTTGTTCTTCAATTATAAAATATCTCAAATAATTAGAAAATACAGTTTTAGGAGAAAACCCATATACCCATCAACTAGATACATTTAATATAATATTTTGAAATTTTTCTTTTTAAAAGATATAAAATATTTTAGATAGAGGTGAAGGTCGTATTCTATTGATTGCAACCTTTTACTCGTCCTAAAGGCACGCACTATCCCAAAGATGGTAAGTAAGTCTCCTGGTCTCTTTGTACATTTATTATATATGCATTATATAGTCTTGATTAGTGTCCACTCTTTTACTTTTGCATGTATCCATTGCAACGGCTACACAGAAACTCACAGACAAAATGCGTGATGAAAGAATTTAATAACTCAATAAGTTATAGTGCCAAGAGAAATGCTCAGGGTAGGTGTTTAACAGGACACATTACAGAGTTTCAGGTATGCTAATAAACACCCGAAGTGGCATACAACTCTGCTATGAGCCTCAACCCAAAGACATTCAGCTCAGGCTCTGGTCAAACCCAGGTCAGCAAACCCAGGTCTCTGAATTAAGTGCCCAGACTGAAGGACCAGGAAAACGTCAGTCTTCACAACCTAGAAATTGAAAACATTGTTCGGCACCCAGCTACCATGACCAAGTGTTATGAAAAGGATCACAACAGAAGGTTCTGTCTAGAGTGGGGGAGAAGTTAAGAACATAACCCTAAAGGATGCCAGGTTTACTGATCGAACAGAGATAGGCAGGACCTCCAAGATTTGCACTCTTCCCCTGCAGATCGGGAACTGAACTCAAATGGTACATTGACGGTATTGCTGCAATTAATGGGTTGAATCAGAATGCATATGAATTGTGGTAAATGATGTAAAAATATCACCTGATCTTTTGAGGGCAGGCCAGGTATGAGTGATAGGCTTTTTCACTGGGGTCAAGGAGGGGAGCCAAGCCCTTCTTTCAAAAGATATTTTTAATTAAAAGTTTCTTTTTTCATATAACACTGTTTAGGAATGAATAAAATGTAGCACAAAACCTGTCTCTTTCAGCACTGCCATGTTCCCAAACATGCTCCGCAGTGTTCCCCTTGCTCATATGATAAATATGATTATATCTATCCATACTTGTTTTATGAAAAATGCTTACACTGTACAAGTTGTAAAGTGGTCCTTCAAAAATTAAGGACTGTAAAAATTGTCCTTCAAAAAAAAGTTAAGTATTCCAAGATAAAAGCTGAGCGTTCATAGCTATTAGACTCCCATACAAGAAAACTTAAATCCAGTCCTCCAACGTGAGAAATGTGAAGGAATGATACTAGAAAGTCACTCAAAGTTGAACACAAAAGGGAAAATGATGAGAACAAATGTACAAATGTGCTTGAAAATTGATATATTTATGGATTGTGATAAGAGTTATACAAGCCCCCAATAAAACTATTTTTTAAGTTGTACGAGCCCCCCAAAAACTGATTTAATAAAAAAGAAAGAGCTAGATCTGGAAATGGTGGAATGTCACCTGGCTTATATTCTTTTCTTATTTTTTGTACAATGACTATATTCCTTTCTCTCTTTTTTAATCATTTTACCACAATCCATATCTACACCCATTGTGTCAAGCACATGTGTACATTTATTTCCATCATCATTCTCAAAATACTTTCTTTCTACTTGAGGCCTTGGTATCAGCTCCTCATTTTTCCCCTCCCTCCCCACCCCCTTCCCTCATGAACCCTTGACAATTTATAAATTACTATTATTTTGTTATGTCTTACACTGTCCAACATCTCCTTTCACCCACTTTTCTGTTGCCTGTTCCTCAGGGAGGGGCTTATATTGTAGATCCTTGTAATCGGTTCCTCCATTCTATCCCACCTTTCCTCCACCCTTGAATTATCGCCACTCTCACCACTAGTCCTGAGGGGTTCATCTGTCCTGGATCCCCTGTGTTTCTTTCTGTACCCGTGTACATCCTCTGGTCTAGCCAGATTTTAAGATAGAATTGGGATCATGATAGTGGTGGGGAGGAAATATTTAAGAACTAGAGGAAAGTTGACTCATCCTTCCCTGTGGTCCCTCTGTGGGGAGATTGTTCCACTATCTACAGATGAGCTTTGGATCTCTGCTCCAGCCCTCTCGTTTTTATTTGTTATGTGTCTGCTGATGCCCAGTTCCTATGACTCCTCATGATCGCACCAGCGATGTGCTTCTTCCATGTGGACTTGTTGCTTCACTGCTGAATGGCAGCTTGTGTGACATCAAGCCTTTTAGACCCCAGACACTATATCTTTTAATAACCGGGCACCATTTGCCCTCTTCACCACATTTGTTTATGCACCTATTTTGTCTTCAGCGATTGTGTCAGGAGGGTAAACATCTCATGCTGCTGACTGGTTAGAACAAAACTTTCTCTTTTTTAAAAAATTTATGTATTGGGGCTCATGCAATTCTTATCACAATCCACACATACATCAATTGTGTAAAGCACACTTATACATTCATTGCCCTCATCATTCTCAAACTTCGCATTCCGCTTTGGTTCCTGGAATAAGCTCCTCATTTTCCTTTTTTCTCTCCCTCTCCCTCCCCGCTCCCCTCTCCCTCATGAACCCTTGATAATTTATAAATTATTATTTTATCTTATCTTACACTGCCAGGCGTCTCCCTTCACCCACTTTCCTGTTGCCCATTCCCCAGAGAGGAGGTTATATATAGATCCCCGTGATTGGTTTCCCCTTTCTACCCCTCCTTCCCTCCCGGTATCACCACTCTCACTGTTGGTCCTGAGGGGGTTCATCTGTCCTAGATTCCCTGTTTCCAAATCCCAACTGTACCGCTGTGCATCCTCTGGTCTAACCAGGTTTGCAAGGTAGAAGTGGGATCATGATAGTTGGGGGGAGGAAGTGTTTAAGAACTAGAGGAAAGTTGTGAGTTTCGTTATTGCTACACTGAAGCCTGAGTGACTCATCTCCCCACTACCGCTCTGCAATGGATGTCCAGTTGTCTACAGATGGGCATTGGGTCCCCATAGAACAAAGTGTTCTTGAATGGAAGGAGGATATGAGTGGATGCCCAAAGTCCATCCCCTACCTCAGGGTATTGCCATATAAATATATGTACATGGGCCAATACCTCTATTTTTGTAGATTAATGTATTTACATATGCACACCACTATGTTTATACCTCTATCCATTGCTTTGCTTCCTTGGTCCTTCCTCTGTTGCCTTTTACCTTCCTCATGTCCCACTGCCACTTTCCCCTTATTTCTGCCTCTTGGTAACCCCCTTAGCTAGTCTGCTGTTGCTCCAACATTACCACCACCCCCACCTTGGATCCCTATATCCTCATTACTGGCTCTGACACCCCAGTTGTTCCCCTGTCCATGGCGCAGCCTGCTCAGCACCCCCTTCCTCCACCACTCTGACCTCCCAGGTCTCCCTGGAACCGTTGGTCCCAATGCTCTCACCTCAAGCATGCCTCCCATACCTATCCTATATAGGTAGGTACACCGACTATGACATAGCCCAAAATGATTTTTTAAAATAAAAATAGTAAATCAATAAGAAAAATTTTTTAAAAAGAGAAAAGAACTATACAAAAATCCTGGGTCTCTTCGCTGGCCTTCAAGACTGTCCAGGAGCTGCCTCTCCCAGCCTGGAGTGCATGTAGACCCTACTATGAAGCACCAAACCATGAGGACAGCATGGTCACATGGAAGGATGCATGAAGAGAGAGAGCTACAGGCTAGGGAGAGGAGCCAGCATGCCACACCCACACAGAGGCAGGCCAGGAGAGAGGAAGAGAAAGAGAGCGGGACTAGACCCCACGCTGGCACGCCAGGCTCGGAGGATGACGTCCCTGGGGGAAGCTAATGGGACACAGAGGGAACTGGACAACTGACAACAGCTGGTGGCATGCTGTCCCCTTGCTGGAGCAGACTGCGACAAAGTATATTTCTTGATCACAATTGAATGTAAACAGAATTTGGTAACACAATGAAACTGAAATACACAATTATATGGAAATTAAACCATTATACAAACAACCAGTGAATATTTAGAGTCAAATGAAAATGAAGATACAACACACGAAAACATTTGAGACTCTGAAACTGTTAGGGTGGGGGAAGGGAAGTATACTTATTACCAATTAAGTGAAGGTTTACAGAGAAGTTCATCAGTTTTACATCGAAAAATTCATACACATTGATTTTGCACATCCACTCCAATACCTTCCATGTGCCATCCTACTTCCCCACTGGGCTTTCTCTTACCATCACTCCTTCTTTAGTAACCCTCTGGACTTTGTCATTGGGTAAATGCTGCCCTTTGGTTTTAAGCTGTTGATGGTTTTAAAAAAGGTCATTTCAGTTCCACGCCTAGAGGACATTGGTTATATTCTTGGGGTATGCTACTAGATTCCATTCAACCAGTAAACCCAGTCTGTTTTATGATCATGAGTTCTGTTCCACATTTTACCCCCATTCCATTGAGGACCTTCTAATGTGATTGTGTTCAGAGTAATAGGTAGCGGTAGTCAGGCACCATTTAGGTTTTCCAAGCTCAAGATTATAGAGACTTATGTTTGGGTTGTTCATCATTCTATTGTAATAATTGTATTCAACATGTTTTTTGACTTCACTCTTGTTTCCTCCGAGTGCAGAGAGACCAATAGTTACTACTGGCTGCTCATGCACAGTTTTTCTTATTTAAGTCACTTTTTTAAAAAACAAAAATGTCAAAAGAGGACCTGATGCAAGGGGCTTAAGTGGAGAGCAAATGCCTTGAGAATGATTGGGGCAGGGAATGTATGGATGTGCTTTATACAATTGATGTATGTATATGTATGGATTGTGGTAAGAGTTGTTTGAGTCCCTAATAAAATGTAAAAGAAGAAAAGAGAAAAAAATGATTAGGGCAAAGACTGTACAGATGTGCTTTATACAATTGATGTATGTATATGTATGAACTGTGAAAAGAATTGTATCAGCCCCAATAAATTGTTAAAAAAATAAATTTAAAAAAATTCCTTTTATTTTTTTGTACTGTCCGACGTCTCCCTTCACCAACTTTTCTGTTCTGTTTTAATGTAATTTTTATCATTAAACTGTGAGTCTAATGGTAACAAAATAGAACATGTGTGTGTCTGTGTTAAAATAGTCATTAAAGAATAGAA